>NW_026621149.1:0-2495 GCF_000801105.2 Raphanus sativus
AAATATCTTTGGCAAAGTACACTAAGAGCCTAGGAGAGTTGACTCAGGCATTTCATCAAACACCTTTTGGGTGGGAAATGCCTAGAGATCACCCTTTGAGTGGCCTACTCAAATGATGCATTAAGATCACTCTACTAGCAAGGAACAAGTATGATCTACACCTAAAACATCCTAGAACTAGCCTAATCACCCTTAATCACCCTAACCCATGAATCCAAAAGGTGATTACTCACTAATCTCCATGATTCCTCTTAAACCCATGATGGATTTCAGATGAATCATATAGAGAAATAGAAGAGAAATCACAAGAACAATCACAAATCAAGCCAAAAAGAAATCTTTTTCTTGAGAGAGTTTGTGTTCTTCAATAGATCCAAGATTCTCTGCCAAAAGGTGGCTACAACATACTTAAACATTAGGTTTTTCAGAGTAAAAACGTGCATAAGAAATTGCAAAAAGGTCCTTGAAAAATCATAAAATCGTGTAGCAAAAGGGGCTGGAGCGACCTTGGTGGGTCGCTCTGAGAGGTCGCTCCAGCCTCTATTTTTGTGTCTCCGGGCGATGAAAACGCGAGCTACTTAGGTGGGTCGCTCTGGTTGGTCGCTCTGGTTGGGAGCGACCTTGGGGGGTCGCTCCGGAAGGTCACTCTGCGGTTCTCGACCAGGATGGATATGCCTCTAGTAAATTGATCGTAACTTCTCCATTACATCTCCAAATGACTTGAAACCACTTCCATTAGAAAGCTAACTCAATTTCCTGTGTCTCCACAAAATCTTAGCAAAAGAAGATTTCTCTAAGGCCTCCATCCATGCTCATCTTTCACCTCCTTTTTGATCACATTGCTTCCAAATGTCTCCAAGAACTCCATGTGGTGTTCCAATACCTGATAGAGACATATGTATGCCAAATGCAACCTAAACATGCCTAAATCCTAATCTATATGATGCAAATGCTTATGAATGAATAGCTAAAACAATGCAAATATGCAAGAGTTGATCTGGACACACAACCATAACTCTTCTTGATTCCACAAACTTGACATCCCTTGAGACCATAACTCTTCTTGAATCTGGAATATAGCACTTGTACCCTTTCTGTGTGTGAGTATAGCCTATAAACATACCCTTGACACTCTTGGCTTCCAGCTTATTTCTCTGTTCTCCTGGTGTCAAGACATAGCACACACAACCAAACACACGCAAGTGATCTAAAGGAGGTGTGATTTTGTTTAATACCTGAAAGGGAGAGACATCTTTGAGAACTTTGGTGGGAATCCTGTTGATCAGATAGCAAGCTGTGATCACAGCATCTCCCCAAGACCTCTTTGGAACATTTGTATGAAACATCATGCTCCTTGCAACCTCCATAAGATGTCTATTCTTCCTCTCAGCAACTCCATTTTGTTGTGGTGTGTATGGGCAGCTTGTTTGATGAATGATGCCATGCTTTGCTAGGTGTTGTTTAAAGGCATTGCTAGTATACTCCCCACCATTATCAGACCTAAATATTTTGATCTTGGAATTGAAATGGTTAGTTACATAGTTTTGGAAGTTAATAAAAGCTTCTAAAACTCTATCTTTGCTTTTAATCAGTGTGAGCCAAGTGTATTTTGATTTCTCATCTATGAATGTCACAAAATATTTATGGTTTTCTCTAGATGCACAAGGGGCAGTCCACACATCAGAATGCACTAGATCAAAACAATTTTCATAAACAGTCATAGATTGAGGAAAAACAGATTTGCAATGTTTGCCAAGAATACAAGCCTCACAAGATTCATTCTGAAAAGATAAATTAGGTAACAATAAGCTTAAAGCTCTAGCATGGGGATGGCCTAATCTAGCATGCCATAACACATTACTAGCTAAAACAGAATTCAAAGCAGTAGATAAATCTGATAAATTGGTATCTTCAAGCAAGTAAAGCTCTCCCTTGCTCACACCTTTTCCCAGCATCTTACTGGTCTTAATATCCTGAAAACAAACATCATTAGGACTGAAAATAACATTGCAATCCAGGTCATTAGTAACTCTTTTAACAGATAACAAATTTGATGTGAAGGTAGGCATATAAAAAGCTTGAGAATCTTTGTTAAACAAGTTCAGATTTCCTACTCCCTCAATTGGAATTCTATCACCATTTGCAATCACAACACTACCTAGAGCAGGTTTAATATCACTAATCAGTCTAGCATCCCTAATCATATGGTGAGAAGCTCCTGAATCAATGATTAAAGGCCTAGCAGTGTGAGAAGCATTGTGTATAGAATTTAAAGCATTAATACTTTGGTTACCAGAATTTGCATTGAGGGCTTTGATCAAGGCCTCAATGTCTGACTTCCTGATGAATGCATCATCATGAGATGGCTGAGACATGGCGTGAGAGGTGGAGCCACCAGTATGTGCTGTAGAGACCAAGGCTCTCCCATCATCTCCTATGCGCATGGAGTTTGATGCTGGAAGCTCTTGGGNTCTTGNTTCATGTGCTCTNGCCTG
>NW_026621150.1:0-2494 GCF_000801105.2 Raphanus sativus
TCAAAGCTGAAGAGAAATCCAGCTAGACTGAAGAGAAATCCAGTCTCTGGTGGTAAAGCTCCCTGCGATTTAAATCCCTTAATACTGTCTATCTTTTCTTTTAGTTGGGGTTGGGGTTTTGTTCTTTGAAGCATTGATCTTTTTTGGCTGCTGAGCTATTGGATTCACAAGGATTTTCACTTCAAAGTTGAGAGAAACACTTGTGAGGCTTCGGCTATCTATTTGTGTACTAACTTTTCTTGTTTAGTTGTAACAGGAAACCATGGCTGGAGATGTCAGTAGAAAAAAAGGAAACAAACTTATGAGTTTGATAAGATCGAAATGGAGGCCATGATGGCTACACTGATGAAAGAAATGGATAAGAGATTTGAAAAAGCTTCCTTTGCTACTAATAATCTTTTTGGTAATGTTTCTCAGGTTCAGAAGGATGCTAAGACCAAAAGGAGAAGCACATATCATGATCAAGAAAGATCACGACTAGGGAGGCTTCTGGACACGCCTATCAGGAGGAGCAGGGGACAATCTACACTGTCCAGAGAAGAAACAAAACCTGTCCATAGCTATGATGGTCAAAAGGTGTGGCGTAGAGCTCCTAAGGAATGGAGTAGTCCAGAAAACATTGCTGAAATGTGTAACGAGATATTCAAGAAATTGGAGAAGGATAAAAGACAGAGCACACGGCCTTCCTCAAGGGTTTCTGATCCAATAAGTTGCAGCAAGCAGGAGCAGCTCATCCAAACGATGGAAACAAAAAAATCTGAGGTAATAAAAGAAACAGAGACTGAAAATGACATTTCTCTTGTCTCTCCTCAATCTGAACTTGTTATCAGTAGTGCTTGTGATGAACTAACCTGTTTTGAACCGGTGCAACCGAGTAGCTTTACTTCAGTGTCTCAGGTCTCAGAAGAACACTCACCAGAAACAGAAGAGGAGAGTCTAGCACAAGGTGAAGTGATGGAGCAGCTGAGCAGCTTTGAATCAGAAATAATTCCTGCACCTTTCTCTCCCAACCTGCAAGAGCACTGTAAGGAAATTCATCTGGTTAATTCTTTTCCTGAATTGTTTGTTAAGGTTAGTTCCAGTGATGTCAAAAGATTAGGTCTTGACAAAGTGAAAGAATTTTGTGTTTCAAACTGCGTTTTTGATAAGATGATTCATTCTTTTGAGAAACTTGAACCAGATAAACTTCTTGATCAAAAACGTTTTTCATGTGGCAGTGACATCAGAACTAGTCTTGTTTTGAGTTTTGATCAGTTTAAGGAACAATACAAAAGCTTTTATCACCCTGCAAAGTCATTGGAGTTTGTTCTGCAACAGTCTGATTTTTGTTTCAGAAAACCTTGTGATTCCTTTGCTTGCTTTGATGATAATAGTTTTAATCTGAGTTTTTCTAGACATAAGCTGATCACTGGTGGTTTGTTTTCATCCTCATGTGCATTGAACGAATTCATGGTTAGGAATTTTCAGAAACCTAAATCACCTAGTGCTGAAATCAATTTTATCTGTAATTCTGATTTAAAACTTGATATTTTGTGTTCTGAATCTGATCAAGTTAGGCACGTTTTGCAAAATTTCTATGATATTTCGTGCCTTGATACCATCCTTGTCTACAATACTTACTTTGATATGCATTTTGAAAGTCTGAAACTGGTGCAACATTTTTGCAGAAAGAAATTCTTGGTTATTGATCAGTTTAAGAACATGTTTTACCTATATGACACTGGGTTTCTAGTCTTTGTTTTTAGTGTCCAGGAACAAAAGGTTCAGTCTCAAAGGAGTGTAAGGGACGAGAGCAGAAACCATGCTTAACGGAGGAGGGGATGATGCAACCCTGATCAGCTATGCAACCTTGGACGAGCTAAGACCAGCTGAAGACACTGAGGACAAGCTGAAACCAGCTAAGGAGACTGATGTTGAGCTGAAACCAGCTGAAGTTACTAAGGATGAGCTGAACCAGCTGAATGACACTACTTTTGAGCTGAGTGAGCTAAATGACACTAAGATGGAGCTGGATGAGCTAAGTTACACTGAAGATGGAGCTGGTTTAGCTGCTGGACGAAATAGACCTCTTTCAGCTCAAGGAAAAGATCATAAAAGATTCATTATGGGTTTGTTTCAAACCAAATTTCGACAGGCCCTTTATCACATTGTTTCTGACCCATTCTCATCAAGAAAACCCAAGAAAGAGTCCAGCAATCTGCCTTGGTCGAAATCAGTCAAGGAAGGAGTCAAAACTCATTAATTTCGATCTTCGTCTTTAGTCTTGTTTCTATTTCCTATGCTGTCTAGTTTTCTACAAGTCAAAAGTCTTAGTTTGTGTTTCCAATAAGTCCTAGACGTGATCTGTGTGCTACATAAACTCTTGTAATGTTTCAAAATAATTATTCACTCTTTTGATAAAAATCTCTTTAAAACTTGTGAATCCTTTGTTCATCTTTGAACATCGATCTGCTGAGGAGTTCATTCTCCAATTGCAACTTGTCTTTGATCCTTA
>NW_026621151.1:0-2493 GCF_000801105.2 Raphanus sativus
TTATTCAACTTCCTGGTTATTCTCCACTGATTAGTGGTTCCAAATAAAGCTTCTTAGATCGTGGTTCTGTTGAGATGAAGCAAATAAGATGCAGCTAGTGTGATTACATAAAAAGGAGTCAGGCGCATGAGAAACAAGCAAAGGAGGAGCTTACTTGAGAAACAAGTATGTCCGTACACATCTAAGGCTAAGTGTGGAGTACAAGGCAAGGAAGTGAACCAAAGGGAAGTATCAACTTACCTTGACACTTACCTTGACGAGAAGAAGCAAGAGAGACGTTGGGAGAACAAGATCACATGTCTGGTTAAGCTCCAAGTCAAATGGAACCGTTGGGTCATGTCACTATCTCGGCTCAGACCTGCGCACACAGCCTTGGACTTACTCTCCTTTGTTTATTACTTTCCTAGATATTTCCTAGACAAGTATTATTCTATTCAGCCTGATTTCTCTATTTATGTAACACTTGAACCATACCAAATGAATATCAAGAATTATGTCTTTCATTCTCTTTGTCTCTCAATCTCGCTACTCTCTCTCACTCATCTCTCCATACTTCTAATCTTATCATTCTTTCATGGTATCAGAGCACTAAGCTCTTGAGACCTAATACTTCCGCAAACACATTCTCTGATTTCTCCATTTCTTTTCATCCGTGAGACATCTTGTTCTTGTTCTTGTTCTATTTTTGGCAAAGTTCTTGGTGTTCTTGAGGTGTTCTTCAAGTTCATCTCCAGATTTTACCAAAAATAGCAAAGTTTGTTCAAACTGTTCTTGAGAGTTCTGTTTCTTTCTTTCTTTTCAAAACACCTTGTCCAACTATTCTTGAGCTGTTCTTATAGATCCCAACTCTGGTTCCTCTCATGAAAACTCAAGAATGGTGACTATTCCAGTTACTCTCAAAGGAGGTAACTACTTACACTGGGCGCGGCTAACCAAGACAGCTCTAGGAGGCAGAGGTCTCTGGGGAGTTGTTGAAGAAGGCTTAGACACCAAGAAGAAGACTATCCTAGGAGAGGATGGTAAGGAGGTGGTGGAAGCTGATGCGGATGCTGGGAACAAGAAGAGAGTTCAAGAGGATCTCCTGGTTCTGTCCATCCTTCAACACAGCCTGGAACCAACAATCTTGGAAGCCTATGACTACTGTGAGACTTCCAAAGACTTGTGGGACACACTCAATGTTGACATGAAGCTAATAAGAGGTGTAATCATAGAAGAATAGAGAAGAAGAAGAAACTCAGGAAGCCCTTCCTAACTAGGAAGCCTTTCCAGATTAAGAAGAAGTCCTTCCAGAGCAGGAAGCCCTTCCTAAATGGGAAGCCTGTCCAGATTAAGAAGAAGTCCTTCCTGAACAGGAAGCCTTTCCTAAGACAAGAAGAAGCGTGTATGATCATGGAAATAAGGAAGATATGAAGTAAGCACATGGGGAAATTGAAGTGGAGAAAACCGTTGATGTGAAGACAAGGGAGAGAGACAAGTTGAACATTTAAAACAATATAAGTCACATGCACTCCTAGCCGTTTGGAGCAGTCACTTTCTCGGATCAGACCATGGAGAAGACCACCTTTGTTTACTATAATTCTTCTTGTCTTGTTTGTCCTGATTTCTCTATTTAACTATGTTGTATGCTTACCATTTTAATTAAGGAAAACGATTTCCTCACTTCTTTATACTTTGCGCATCTCTCTCTCTCTCTCTCTCTCTCTCTCGGATTCTGCTCATCTTTCTCTCTTTGATTCTTCAGTTCTAACCAATATTACTCTCTTAATTCATACAAATTATCATGGTATCAGAGCATCAAAGCTCTTGAAACCTATTCTCACTTCCGCAATACTCTGTTCTTTAATTTCTATTCTCTGTTTCCAAACATTCTCTCTCCTGTTCCTGATTTGTTCTTGGCGGTTTGAAGAAAAATGGAAGACAACAACAACAACAACAACAAGCATCTCAACATACCTGTGACCTTAAAAGGGATTAATTATCTCTTTTGGGCCAGGATGGTGAAGAGAGCTCTTGGTGGAAGAGGTTTATGGAAGTATGCTATAACAGAAGCAGCTCCAAAACAAACCATCCAAGGCAAAGATGGGAAAGAAGAGGAGGTGGTAGCTGATGAAGAAAAATGGAGTCAAGAAGACCTCATGGTTCTCACAGCCCTTCTCAGCTCCCTTGAGCCAGCAATCATGGAGTCCTACTCATACTGTGAGACTACCAAGCAGCTGTGGGACACTCTTTATAAGGTTTATGGAAACATCTCCAACCTTACTAGAGTGTTTGAAGTGAAAAGAGCCATCAATGCTCTCAACCAAGGAGATGTGGAGTTTCAGCCTCACTTTGGCAAGTTCAGATCCCTTTGGGCAGAGATGGAGCTGCTTAGACCACACACAACTGATCCTACCACTCTCCTAACCAGGCGTGAAGAGGACAAAGTGTTTGGACTGCTGCTCACTCTCAACTCTTCATATGGGAGCCTGATTAAGCACATCTTGAGATCTGACA
>NW_026621152.1:0-2491 GCF_000801105.2 Raphanus sativus
GAATAACCAGGAAGTTGAATAAATCTCATAAGTGTTGTGAGCAACAAGATATCCCACCTTCTATCCAAATGATTACTGATGTTAAGAGTTTTCAAGGCTCCTAAGACAAATGATGTAGTATAAAAGATTGTCGAACCAATTCTAAGGGATTTAAAGCAATGAGAATGCAATTGCCTATTTAATATAAGTGCAACCAGAGATTTGAATGATTTTAAATTACTACTAATGATTGAATGCAATAAAAGAATTATACTTTCTTAACTAATGGAAAAGAGAACTCATGGGTGTAGGGAATTTGACCTTGGGTGATCAAGTTTCGAACTAAGAAATGCAAATGATCAATCAAACTATCAACCTTAAGCCTAAACACAATTCTAAGCAAGCTCTATGTCTAGATGAATGCTCATTTGCTAACACATCTCAAACATCAAATGTCTTTGGTTGAATAATATGAAAGCAATCGTTAAGAACAAGTCTAATAGCTATCTTAGCATCTTTAACAACAAATGTCTTTGGCAAAGTACACTAAAAGCTTAGGAGAGTTGTCTCAGACATTTCATCAAACACCTTTTGGGTGGGAAAAGCCTAATGATCAACTTTTAAGTAGCTAACTCAAAAGATGCATTATGAATACTCTACTAGCAAGGAACAAGAATGATCTACACTAAAACATCCTAGAACTAGCCTAATCACCCTTAATCTCCCTAACCCATGAATTCAAAAGGTGATTACTTACTAATCTCCATGATTCCCCTTAAACCCATGGTGGATTTCAGATTAATCATGTAGAGAAATAGATAAGAAATCAACAGAAACACAAGAACATAACAAATCAAAATCCAAAAGAGATGAACTTTTCTTGAGAGTTTTGTGTTCTTCCCATCAAAAAAGATAGATCTGCCTCCATAGGCTTACAAAGTACTGAAACTTAGGTTTAGAAGTCTAAAAACGTGCATAACAAATTGCAAAAAGGTCCTTGAAAAATAATAAAATCGTGCAGCAGATAACAAGGAGCGACCTCAGAAGGTCACTCCAGGAAGTCGCTCTGGGGTTGGGAGCGACCTTGGGGGGTCGCTCTGAGAGGTCGCTCCAGCCTCCATTTTTGTGTCTCCGGGCGATGAGAACGCGAGCGACTTAGGTAGGTCGCTCTGGTTGGGAGCTACCTTAGGGAGCTACCTTAGGGGGTCGCTCCAGAAGGTCACTCTGCGGTTCTCGAGCAGGATGGATATGCCTCTAGTAAATTGATCATAACTCCTCCATAACATCTCCAAATGACTTGAAACCACTTCCATTAGAAAGCTAACTCAATTTACAGTGTCTCTACAAAATCTTAGCAACAGAAGATTTCTCTAAGGCCTCCATCCATGCTCATCTTTCAACCCCTTTTTGATCACATTGCTTCCAAATGTCTCCAAGAACTCCATGTGGTGTCCCAATACCTAATAAAGACTTATGTATGCAAAATGCAACCTGAACATGTCTAAATATGATTCTATATGATGAAAATGCATATAAATGAATAGCTAAAACAATGCAAATATGCAAGATATCAACTCCCCCACACTAGTCCTTTAATTGTCCACAAGTAAACTTTCAAGAACCAAGGAGAAGAGGTTTGAAGATGGGGACTCATAATCAAAAGAAACTCTTCTTAGTTCTCAACCTAAAAACCTTGCATAATCATACCAAATAGCAAGAGCAAAGATTTTATCCATCTCTAACTTCTCTAGGCCTATCCCAGCTCCTTTGATCTCTACACTCATTAATCATGCATCCACAAACCACAAATCCACCATCTCTCTAACATTCAGGAAGCAAACTCCATAGACATCTCACAAATGGTCAACTGGTCCAAGTCATTTGTGAGAGAATTGAGAGGAAATAATAAGAATATGATGAGAATAAGCTTCTGGTTCAGTATGAAACCAGAGAGAGTGATTGTGAAAGAATAAAGATTGTAGTGAAAGTATGGTTGAGAATCAGTGAGAATAAAGAGTTCTTGAGTATTGTAGAGAGTGAGGTCGTGGGAGTATGAGAGAATAAGAGAGAAGTAACCAGAGAATGGTGAAGAAAGAGTTTTACTCTCCTTAGATTGCAATGAGTTACAAGAAGGGCTTTAAATAGCCAAAATACAGAAACTTGCAACAACATTAAACTATGAATAAACAAGAGAAGAATAAACTAAATTATTGCAGGGAATCAGAAGTGCAGTCTGGTGTAGACAGTCTGATGGCTCGTCCTGATGTGTAGAAAGGGACAGGAGATCAACAGCTCTTTCTTAAGAGAACATGTGACCTTTAATGTATTTTATTCCCACTTGTCTTGACTGAGCTCCAATGTTGTGCTTTCTATTTGAATTCAAACCAGACTAGCATGTTCGGACATATGGCAATAGCTTAATGATTCTTATCAAACCAGGATGAACCACGATCTAAGATGCTCTATTTGGAACCACTAATCAGTGGAGAATAACCAGGAAGTTGAATAAATC
>NW_026621153.1:0-2488 GCF_000801105.2 Raphanus sativus
TGTTGCGATCTAAAAATTTTTATTGACGCATGTCACGATCATGTTAATTAGTAACTTTGAAGAACCAAGCTTTATATAATAAGATGTTTTTAAAATATGAAATGTTTTTTTTTATACAACACGGACTCCACTAGCACAACCTACTATATATGCTAATTGTGAATCTAAAAATAGTTGTAGATATATAGAACCAGAAAGGATGTGAAAGTTCCTAAATAAACACAAGGAAAAGAGACAATTGGATAGATTAGTGTCACAATTATTCGTCATGTTCTTTCCTTTTGCGTCTGACAGGAAGAAAACCTTGTTGAATTTGAGCGTAACCTGGAACATAATTCAGAAGAACTGAGCTAGGTTTACCAGTCACTTAGCTCAAAAGAAAAAATTTACCAGGCACGTGACGTGATTGGTGCTTTTCCTTTTGCCTACTCTAAGATGAGTCTCCGTAGAACTTAGACTATTTCTTCTCAGAATGTGTAAGATGTTGTTAGTGTTCAAATACCCAAATATTTTGTTCTTGTCTGCGATTCTGCGAAGAAGTATTTACATCATTACATGCATTAAAAAAGATCTTTAGAAAACATATCGTATAACTCAAGATAACCATAAATCTATACGAATGATTATCCTTAACACTATATCATTATCTGTAATTATATACTAGATTTTGATCCGTGCTTTGGAAGCGCGGAATATTTTACGATGAAAAATTTCACTAGTAACTTAACAAATATTTTGGTAATTTTTAAAAAGTGTGTATTTAAAATATTTTTGCATTTAAATCAGTGTTTTTAAATTCAACCCGATTGTGATTATACCGGTTAATCCGGAGATCTGACAATTCAATTTAGGTTTTTAAAATATTCATATTAAAAAAATCACTTAAACCCGAGACTAACCGATTGAACTGATGGATGACCGATATGTAATCTAATTGGATTTAAATTGAAATAGTTTCATATTTTGTAGTCTTATAATCCAAATTTTAAAGTTCATTATTTTGCAATTTATGAAATTATAACGTTTCTACAAAATTTTAAAGAGAAAATGATAGATATAAAATAACTAAAATTAATTATTGTATTGTTTGGAAACATTGATAGTAGTATAAAAATATATTGTTTATAAACATTGATAGTAGTATAAAGAAATAAGTATATTGTTTGGAAACATGAATAGTAGTATAAAGAAATGAACATTAGTGATTTAATGTAGGTTTAACTATAAAGTATAAATGTGTATTTAATTTAAAAACTTACAAAATAAATGTTAGGTCCAACTAAATGTTTCTGTTTTAATAAGATAGATGTATATCCAACATGCACCCCAAAATGAACGTTTTTCAGTCAGTCCAATCTTTATCGTTAAGTTATGAACCGGGATTGGAGAAGAGGCTTCGTTAAAGCGTCATCAAGTTGATCAACTGAGCTGATGTGAGATACTCGTAGTTGTTTTGCTTGAAGAAGTTTGATAACATTTATGACACTAGAAATATTACAGCTCTACAGAGCTTTATTGAAATAGAAATATATAGCTCAAATAACTTTATTTAGGTAAAGAACTAAAGAGAAGGAAGAGCTTAGATTGTCACCAAGATAAGTACATATATAGACTAAGAGGAAAGAGTGGCTGCAACAATGGCAGCTTTTGTTACATCCATCAAACACTAACACTTAAATTATGTTGCTCCTACATTGTCGTGTTGTTGAGATCGGTATATGAAGTTCAGAGAGTAAGAAGGAAATCCTTTTGACTGCTAAAGTAGCATCCTTCAGGCTTATGGACTAAGAGTACGGTTGAACAAGGCTAAGAGTACAACTCCTTCCGAGGCTACGATATGCTCAACTGAGCATATCGGCAATAAGACGGGAATTGCATATTTGCCTTTTTCTGAACGTACAGTTTTGTGATGTACTTGGTTTGTGTGTGCAGAAGTCCCAATGAGTTACGAGTAGCTTCCGTTCCAAGAATATACAAAAGTGCACCAAAATCCTTGAGAGAAAATATTTTGGCAGGAACGTTGATGAACCGAATAACTGTATCATTTTATTGTTTGTGAAGATGATATTATCTACAGAGATATTAATATATACATAAAGAAGAGCACTTGTACAGACGACAAATAATAATGCATCCGCAAGAGGGTTAACGAAACCAGCATGAATGAAGAAGTTGCCGCAAGTCATACCTTTTTTCAACAAAAAAAATAACTTTATTCAGAAATATGATCTACAAAGAAATGTTTTTAGTGTTCGGTAAAGTTCAATCGTGTCACTCATTTTCAATCAGTGATTTGCAATCCATCGTATTTTAAAATTTTAAATTCAAGAATTTTAAATCTCTCAGTATACCTTAGATTTTAAATTCACTAATTTATTCATGAAACTTCACAAGAAATGATTTGAAATCAATTGAAAATACAAAGAATTTCAAAATCTTTCAAAGTTAAATAACACTATATTTTAAAAACTGAATTTAAATCATTCAT
>NW_026621154.1:0-2482 GCF_000801105.2 Raphanus sativus
CTTTACATGGTTCTCGCATTATTTGTTACCATGGACTGAAATATGGTTTCATATGATATTTTGTCTCAGTCTTACCAGATCGAAATCAAAATACAAACTAAAATACAAATGCCCTATTGTATGTACGATCTTCACAATCTTCATCCCAAGCATGGTCTTTATAAATTTTACTTTATATATTTAAATCGAAGAGACAAAAAAATCTGAGTCTTCTCTTGGTTTCTACAAGTCTTCATCATATAACATTTTATATATAATTCTCAACGCCATCTAATCATTTTATCAACGCAATCTGATCATTTTATCATAGACTTTTGATACATATAAATTATTTTATCATGATAGTTTTGATGTTTTTACAAGTCTTCATCATATACTGTTATATATATATATATATATAATTATCATACATATTATAAATATATAATTATCGTATATATTATAAATATATAATTATCGTATATATCTAATCATTTTATAAACGCAATCTAATCATTTTATCTCGAAGGTTTTGATACATATAAATCATTTTATCATGATAGTTTGATACATATAAATCATTTTTCATGATAGTTTTGATACATATAAATCAACCAAAACTATTATTGTACTTTAAATATGATAACAATATCAATAGTGTCATCTTAAAGTCCATCAGACATATACGTAAAACCAGGATCCTATATTCAAATTTATCGTAATCAATTTAAAAAATACAAATTGAAATCAAGGTGACATTAAATACAAAAACGTTATTCGCTCAATGATCAACAGGGCACTTCATTGTTGAAAGAAAACTTCTAATAACTTTGATATTTATCAGATTTACGATTTTGGAAACGTTTACTTATTTTGAGAACCATAATTATGGGTCAATAATGCAACGATGGTATTTGATTCCTTGATTTTTTTTGGTAATAATAGGAACTCGATTAGGGTCACACTCTTTTAATATTATTTGATTGTTGTATATAAGAAAGTATAAATTATTATTTCAAATTATTGAATCAATTATGTATCGACATTGATGTTGTTTCCTTTAATTTTGTCATATAAAAAGAAATTCCATTATTACGTTGACTACCAAGTTAAGGACGATCTTAGCTCATGTGATTGGTGGCCACATTATTTTCTATTAAATGTGGAATATTATACTTTAATTACGGCTTCATTGTATCAAGGTTTCGTTCAACCCTACACGGGTTTGACGTCTTAATATAAATACTAGGTAGTAACCCGCGCCTTGCGCGGGATGAGATGATTAGATCAGCAATTTTTCGAAAATATTCGAAAATATTAGAAAGTAAATTTGTTCTTCAGATGTTTTATGTATTATTAATATAAATATGTATTATTCAAATACGATTCATATGTTTTATGTATTACTAAAACTAAATTTGTTCTCCATTCAGTTTTTGTGGTTCAAAACTATAAGCATTTTAGACATTACTTAATTCAATATACTTTGAGGTTTAAATTATTATCATATACTTTGAAATATGAAATAATAAATCATGCATGTGCGGGCATCGATATGATTTATATATTGCATGTATAGCTATTATTTTTAGTGCATAAGTGGATCGTAATTATATTTCACTCTCGTTGTATCTTTGTATCTTACTCATTTAGGTTTATCCACATATAAGTCTCTCTCTCTCTCATCATAAACATTTTAGTTTTTTGAAAAGGATAAAAAGGTAATTACGATCATATCATGCGTGCGGGCATTCATATGATTCATATATTATCCGTCTAGCTATTAGTATAAATATAAGTAGATTGTAATTCTTTCTCAATCTCTATGTATCATTATGTCTAATTCATATACTACATGTTATGTTATTATTATAAGTGCATAAGTGGATCGTAGTTTCTCTCTCTCTCTCTCTCTACATGGATGGGAAGGTCACGTTTAAAACCGTCACAAAAAATTAAATCATAAACACTAAACACTATACCCTAAACCCATGAACAAAGCTTAAACCCATGGGTAAAAATCCAAACACTAAACCCTAAATTCTTGGATATACACTAAACACTAAATCTCTCTCTCTCTCTCTATCTCTCTCTCTCTCTCTCTCTTGGTATCCCCCTCATCGTAACCTATTTTTTTTGAGAAATATAAAAATGTAAACATTCTTTTAATTCATCGATTATCTTTTAACTACCACAATTTATATGAGAATGTTTCCTAGTTTAATATTTTATCATGAATTTTTGTTGGGTGAATTACCAACTAATCATAGTTTGCCAATTAATGTAGTTTTTTAAAATATAAAAATAATAATAATAATTTGTGTTAAGTTTTTAAAATAAATGAAAAATATTAGTAGCTGCCAAAAGACGAATTTTTTTTAACAATTCTAAAACCGCCACAACAGAGTAAATCATAAACATTAAACACTATACCCTAAACCCTTGGACAAAACTTAAACCCTTGGGTAAAAATCCAAACACTAAACCCTAAATTCTTGGATAT
>NW_026621155.1:0-2471 GCF_000801105.2 Raphanus sativus
AACCACGATCTAAGAAGCTTTATTTGGAACCACTAATCAGTGGAGAATAACCAGGAAGTTGAATAAATCTCATTGGAGTTGTGAGTAAGAAGATATCCCACTTTCTATCTGAGAGTTTTAGAGATTAAATGTGAGATTAAAGTTTGCGGATGAGTTAAGAGAAGAGAGATCGAGAAAGAGAGACAATAAGAATGGAAGGATTCTCTTATTCCTTACTTGATTTAGTTCATGGACACATTACATATATAGAGAAAACATCAGAGAGACAAAACATTAAACAAAGGGAATCGACACTAGAGACAGCATGGCTCGTTCAGGCGAGTGATAGTGACAGCACAAGTGATCACATGTGATCTTCCTTCACGGTCAACTAAGCCCCAACGGCTCTCTTCCCTCTTGCCGACATCAATAAGGTTTAAATATTCTCCTCTCTTGTTTACACTACAAGGAACATAGATGGCTTGATCCTGAAGTTACCAATGGCGCCTAGATTCAAATCCTGTACGGAAGTGATCAAGCTTCTTCATATCTTAGCCGAGACATCTCCTTGCATTCTCTTCATCAGTATGTGTGGTTTTATTCTTCATGTCAACACTCCCCCTCAAGCTTGACCATGTGGAACAAGTCAAGCTTGGAAGCCATGAAGTACTCCCTCATTAAAACCTTAGCAAGAGAAAACCACATGGGATAAAACTCCGACTAAGGAAAAAGAGTAGAGAACTCCATGGAGGAGAGTCTAGTGACATGAGAGATCTATGAGTCCAAGTTTGGGAAGTATGTACTCACAGACCTTACTGCTAGCTGCCTTTGTGAAGATGTCAGCCAGTTGATCCTCACTTCTTGTAAAGCATGGAAGAATCACTTGTTGCTCCACGGCTTGCCTTACTTTGTGACAATCCACCTCTATGTGTTTGGTCCTTTCATGGAACACTGAGTTTGAAGCAATGTGTATGGCCGCTTGGTTGTCACAATGCATTGTCATGGGTGTGGTGATCTCAATACCAAAATCCTTGAGCAGACCCTTGATCCATATAAGCTCACTCGTTAGCCTCCTCATGGCTCTATACTCAGCTTCAGCACTTGAGCATGATACCACCTTTTGCTTCTTGCTCTTCCATGTAACTAGATTTCCTCCTATGAATGTGCAATAGCCAGTAGTTGATCTCCTATCAACTCTATCTCCAGCCCAATCAGCATCACAGTATCCAACAACCTCAGTGCTTTTGTTGCAAGCCATCCACACACCCTGACCCGGAGCTTCTCTTAAGTATCTTAAGATCCTCTCTACCATGTGCCAGTGATGAATCTTTGGGCTTTGCATCTGCTGGCTTACTTGGTTAACCGCAAAGCACAAGTCTGGACGAGTGATGGTCAGGTAAATCAGCTTTCCAACCATCCTCCTATACTTCTTGACATCTTGGAATGGAGTATTTTCATACTCCCCCTCTCGTAGTACTTTGTAGCCCTCCTCAAGTGGTGTCTTTGCTTGTCTTCCTCCAAGATCGCCTGCCTCCTTTAAGATATCCAAGGTATACTTTCTTTGAGACAGAAATAATCCCTCTTTTGATCTACATATCTCAATGCCGAGGAAGTATCTTAGCTCTCCTAGGTCCTTGATGTCAAATGTAGCCTTAAGGAAGGTCTTGGTTGAGATAATCCCCTCCTTATCACTACCAGTGATGATGATATCATCCACATATACCAGGATTGCAACTATCCCTTGCTTGCTGGTGAGTGTGAATAGTGTGTGATCGGCTTGAGACTTCACAAACCCTCTCTGATACAAGCCTAGGCTGACAAAGGCTGTATGATCCAAGCAAGAGAGATGGAGCCGATCTAGATCAAGAGGTGGTTCTTTTGTTTGATCTAATCAACCAAGAGAAACCGTGAGAGATGGAACCAGGGGAATGAAGTGCACCACACGAGAGATGGAGAGCTCGTGATACAACACAAGGAACCTTCAAGCCGTGGAGGAGCTGGTCTCACAAGGCTATGGAGGCGGCGAGTTCTTGAGAGAGAACTAGGTTTCTTTGAAAGAAAGTTTTATAAAATATCAAGTGTAACCTTCTCAATGAGTTTTGCAAACAATATAAAGACTAAAGGAACATGCTCCTTGTCGACACAAAATGAACATAACTTAAAAATAGAATATGGTTCAAATAAGGAAACAAAGAAGAAGTGGTTTCTTCTTAGTCTTGGACCGAGATGCTTCAAGGTGATTTGTAAGCTAGTTGTGGCCTCGTTAAAAACCTCCTCCTGGAAAACCTCGTGGGACAAAACCAAGAGTAAGGAAAAGAGCACACACAAGGAGCTTGCCTCGTAGCTAACCATGTCCAAGAACCTTCTTAAGCATTGGGTTCTTCTATGGTAATGATCATCAAATGGTTGTGACTCTGATCAGGTATGAAAGGCCAAAGATCTTCTCTTGATGCTTGAGAACTCCCATTTGGTTCCTCTATCTTCACAGCATC
>NW_026621156.1:0-2466 GCF_000801105.2 Raphanus sativus
ATTTGGATGTGTGTGCTATGTGATGACTCCAGGAGAACTGAGGAACAAGTTGGAAGCCAAGAGTACAAAGGCTATGTTCATTGGATACTCTAACACACAAAAGGGTTATAAGTGTTATGATCCTGATGAAAAGAGAGTGATGGTGTCTAGAGAAGTGAAGTTTGTTGAAACAAAAGGGTATTATGAAGAAAAGGAGTGGGAGAATTTGAAGGATTTGTGATATAGGCACAAAGAGGGCCTTGCTCAAGCTGGTTGGATAGGGGTGAGGATCAATGAACCGGTTGCTTATGAAGTGGAGTGAGATGGAAGGATCTGATGTAGAGGATGGTTTGAGTGATGGATCCGGTTGTATTGAGACTCGCAAAGACACCAATGGAGATGAGAAACACCACTTGGTCGTATAACCAACTTGATGATTCAATGGATGGCAAATGGGATAGAGGTGGATATGGATCTAAGTTGCTTGTTCGAATAAACAACTCAACAAAGACAAAGAGATGGTTTGATGTGGTGAGGTTTTGATTGATTCACACAACCAAAGGATGGATCGAAGTGTAACCACAAGTTCTATGATGAGGAACTTGATATAACACGATTTTGCTCTCAAGAATGCTTCTCACAAACTCTCAAAAGGCTTAGTAGTTGCTAGGGGCAAACTGACTCATATATTTCATAAAGGTTAAAGATACATGACTGCTTATAAGGGACTTATATAGTGTCCAATGCAGTTGTGCCCTTCTAGGGGTCTTGAAGCAAAAACAATACAAAGACTCGATCTAGGACTTAAGAAAGCATAGGCTAAACAATGCCTGACTCAACAAAATGAAATAAAAGAAATAAAAATATCTCAAGACCCTGCAAGATAAACCATAGGATATAAATCATAATGTAAATGGACTTACCTTACTTACCTTGACGCGGATGAGATTTGAAAGGAAGTAGCCGTTGGAGAGGAGCCTCTTTTGATTCTTGTGAAGTGATGTCGTTTGAAGGCTTGCTCTTCTCTTCTCAATGCTCACCGTTTCACTTAGGCGTGATGACAAATAAGGAAACCATTCCTTTGTGAGGAAGAATGGACCATATATTATCATCATCCTTTGGACCAACTTGTATAACATAAGCTTCATCTTTATTAGCTTCTCCTCCGGTTATAGTGAACTGATCCATGCGGTTTGTGATGGCTTCTAGCTTGGTGTTGATGTTGCTCTTGATGAGAAGAACTTCTATGGCTTTGTTAAAGCTGGCAGTAACACCTCTAGTTCCTGATCTTGTCCTTGGAGCTTGTCTAAGTGTGGGGATGTTGATGTCTGGTTCTATGTCCTCATCATTCTCTCCCTCTTGAGAAGGTTCTGACCTCAGAACAGTTTCATCTGCATGAAAGTAAGATAAATCTGACACATTGAAAGTAGAAGAAACATTAAACTCAACCGGCAGCTCCAATTGATAGGCATTGTCATTGATCTTCTTCAAGACTTTGAATGGGCCATCTCCTCTTGGTGAGAGCTTGGACTTCCTTTGCTTTGGGAACCTCTCGGACCTCATATGTAACCAAACCCAATCTCCTGGTTCAAATGAAACCTCCTTTCTTCCCTTGTCACCTTGCTTCTTATTCTGCTCATTTTGCTTTTCTAGGTTCTCCTTAACCTTCTGGTGGATTTTCTTCATAAGCTCAGCCTTAGTCTCACCATCAGTACTCACCATTTGATCCTTTTGTGGTAGAATAGGAGAGAGATCTAAAGGAGTCATTGGCTTAAAACCATACACAATCTCAAAAGGTGAAAGTTTAGTAGCTGAATGAGGAACTCTATTATAAGCAAATTCAATGAAAGGTAAACAATCAAGCCAATTCCTCAAGTTCTTACCAACCGTGGCTCTCAAGAGAGTGGATAGAGTGCGGTTAACAACCTCAGTTTGTCCATCAGTTTGAGGATGGCAAGTGGTAGAGAACAAGAGCTTGGTACCTAGCTTCCTCCAAATGGTCCTCCAAAAGTGGCTCAAGAACTTTGTGTCCCTGTCAGAAACAATAGTTCTAGGAATACCATGAAGCTTAACCACTTCTTTAAAGAATAAATCAGCAGTTTGAGTAGCATCATTAGTCTTATTGCAAGGAATAAAATGAGCCATCTTAGAAAACCTGTCCACCACAACAAAGATGGAGTCCTTGTTCCTGATCTTTGGCAATCCTAAAACAAAATCCATGGAAATATCTACCCAAGGTAGGTCAGGAATAGGTAAAGGAATGTAAAGACCATGAGGATGTAACCTGGATTTAGCTTTGAGACAAACAATGCATCTTGCGCATAGCTTCTCAACATCTCTTCTCAAGTGTGGCCAATAGAAGTGTTCTGCCACTATACTCAAGGTTTTGTCACGTCCAATGGTGCAGCCCTGGAATGGCTGTCTCTCCCTGGATCTCTTGTAGGTGGGTAGATTCTTGGATAATCCTTGCAAACAGAGAATCAAAGA
>NW_026621157.1:0-2461 GCF_000801105.2 Raphanus sativus
GAGAGAGAGAGAGAGAGAGAGAGAGAGACATAGAGAGAGAGCCATAGAAAGAGAGCCATAGAGAGAGAGCCATAGAGAGATAAACAAAATGAGTTCGAGAGTAAGATAAACACACAAAACCCAAATTCCAAACTATATATATACTTTCTAATATTTTCAAAAAATTGCTGATCTAACCATCTCATCCCGCGCAAGGCGCGGGTTACTACCTAGTATTCATTTTGAAATCCATGCATGGAAACATTAGCTTTTAACGCTCTAAATAATTATATACAATTATAAGTAACTGATTACATGCATGGCGAACTATAGATGTATTTGATGAATGAATGAATTGTTCTATTGTTTACATAGTAGCATACATGGTACATCAAAATTTGCTCATTTTATGACATGTAAATAATATGAGTGGACTTATATAATGTAATCTTTATACATTAGATATTAATACACAAATAACACGTTATTTGAATAATCGACATCTTGTAAACCAAGTAAAAGTCGGTACAATCTTCCAACTTCTTGTCTCCATATAGCTCTCAAACCTTTTTTCATTTACTTGCTGCAAATTTTCCAAATTACAGCAAAAATATGTTTTATGAATTATAGTTTTTAGTTAAAATACAATTAAACATAGCAAACAATTACTATGACACCTATCACCTAATGTCATCTATTAACAATAAGACATGACACCTATTAAGAATTAGACTCTGAGAGCAAAAGGATTTTTCAATGGTCAAGATTTATTGGTAAATTTCATTTAATGTCCTTAATTTAGTCTAGATTTAGTCTATAAATTAGCACGAAGTATTTTTAAGTAGTGGTATAATGTTTAATCTGGTTTTCGTCCAAACTTTTTTTGCTTGTCTATAGTAACTTCTTGTTTCTATCTTTTAATAGTTTTGTGATAACCCAAACTAATTATTAAAAGAAAAAACAAAAACAAAAAGAGATACCATAAAGCTAATTATCTCACAATTATAATCCTTACCATGGTTCCACGCATTATCTTTACGATCAAGTTTTTTTAATTTCGGACAACATATATATATATATATATATAGTGTAAAAATCATATATATATATATATATTGAATAGTATGTCTAAAAAAAATCATAGATCATAGTGTAGAACCCAAGCTGCTAATATAGAAAAGTGCAAAATGGCCTATGATCTTTTGATGACCAAAACACTTCAATGGTCTTTGATCTACCTTTTTACGACCATATGAACATTACAGTTCTGGTTGTGGATGATGATCCTATTTTTCTCTCTATTATCCCAAATATGCTTAAAAATCCGAGCTACAAAGGTATAGTTATTTTTTCCGAGTATTAAAATATGTCTAGGCAGCAATATGTATGTGCTTCTCAATACAAAAACTCTCCAACTCAAATACACATACATGTATGTGCATATATTCACCCGCACATGTAGTTCTCATATTTTAATTGTTTAATTTGTAGATACATCATTTGGGGAGATTACTGTAATGACAGCAAATGATTCCTCAGAAGCAGTACACAAGCTTATAGGTGAATGCAACAACATTGATATTGTAATCACCGACTATCATATCCCTGGTTTGAATGGTTTGCAACTTAAAAAGAAGATTAAAGAAGAATTTGGAAATCTACCTGTTATTGGTGTAAGGGTTTTCCTTCCCACTTATCGAACGTTAGAGCACCTCCATCGTTCAAATCCTTAAAATAAGTATATTAGCTTTATAATAATATTATTTTAATATGTATTTACTGAATCATAATTATTATTTTTTCTTTTAAAATTCAAACCACTAAAAAATTAACAGCTAGCTAGAATAGTTAACAACCCGGTTCCTGTAGTCCCAATTTAACGACGGACTCCTTTATTTCTCTTTTTTTTAATTTGTTTAATAATATTTTCTGACACAAATTCAATAAGAACCTCAACGGTGGAGGTGGTCTTAGTTACTTCTTTTCCTGTCAACAAGTTATTTATTCTATAATGCTTTCTTTTTAAAAAGTAACTGATAATTAGAAATAACTTCTAGTGTCCTTACTTGTTTGGCATTTGACTGCTTAGTTTTTTTAAGGATCTGCTTTGCTTTGTACGGACTAACTTGTTTGGTACTAGACTGCTGTTTCTTTTCACAATCAATTGAACACCCAAAAAACTTTGATATAAAATTAGTTATATATACGCATACATCTAATAAATAATAATGAAAAAAGAAGCATTGAGCGATGACAAGGCAAAGAGATTAATATTGCTTGTAACTTTTTTAGGTGATTAATATAATGACTAGGTGTTTCCATTTTATCGATATATATTATTAGTACGACCATCATGAATTTAAAGACTAACATGATAATTAATTCTTTATGCTCTTAATCATTTTTTTATTTTTCTAATTTTTTGCTTTTTTTTCTGTTTCATCTTCGTCTTCTTAAGTACCAATGAAATACATATGACCAG
>NW_026621158.1:0-2460 GCF_000801105.2 Raphanus sativus
TCTGGATAGAAAGTGGGATATCTTCTTACTCACAACTCCTATGAGATTTATTCAACTTCCTGGTTATTCTCCACTGATTAGCTGTTCCAAAAAAAGCTTCTTAGATCGTGGTTCATCCTGGTTTGAGAAGAATCATGAAGATATTGCCATATGTCCGAACTATTATTTTTAGTAATCTGAGTAGTTATGAAGGGTTGAAAGAGATTAAGAGGCTAAGAGAATCAGAGATTGGTGAAATAGATTTCCAGATGTAATAGTGTATAGTAAACTCGAGACTGAGAGAGAAAGAGACTCAAGAATTGCTTAATCTTATTAATGATCTGAGGTTACAAATATATAGTAAGAGATAAAGCAAGGGTTTGCACAAATGAACCTAGACAAGTAACTATGCAAAGCATGTGTTGTTGACATGAAGAGAATAAAAGATCACACATGTATACACACTATCAAGGAGACTTTGATGAAGAGTGCATATCAAGGCAATCACTTGGAGTGCAAGGCAAAGGGAGAGAGGGAGATTTTAAATGAGTGAAGTATTATTTAAATAGACAAGGAAGGCTTTGTATGTCGACATGAGAAGGAAGAGAGAAGCTGAGGAAGGTCACGAGATTGCTAAGGAAGAGAGGAGCTGATCAAGCGCAGGGAACCGTTGTGACCTGTCGCTTTCTGCCCATCTGAACGAGCCTGATCGACCAGACCTCTCTCCTCATTGTTTAATCTTTTACTTGTACTATCTCATTGTTTATTCTTTTCTCCCTTGTCGAAATATCTCTTGTCTTGCCTTTAAATAGGTGTTGTAACATGTTGAATCAACTAAGGAAAATATATTTCCTCTTTACTCTTTGATACTCACTCTCTCTCTCTCTCACTCTCTCTCGCGAGTTCATCAATTCTCATAACATTCTCTTTAATTCTCACTACTTCTCTTACTAATTCATACAAATCAACATGGTATCAGAGCATCAAAGCTCTTGAAACCTACTTCTTTTACTTCCGCAATTACTCTGATCTTGCTGTTCTTGTTTCAAATTCATATTTCAACTTTCTCTCTCCTGTTCTTGGCGATTTGGAAGCAAGATGGATGAAAACAACAACAACCACAAGCATCTCAACATTCCTGTGACCTTGAAAGGGATTAACTATCTCTTCTGGGCCAGGATGGTGAAGAGAGCCCTTGGAGGCAAAGGACTATGGAAGTATGCCACAACTGAAGCGCCTTCCAAGCCTACTGACCAAGGAGAAAAAGGGAAAGAGAAGGAGGAGAAGGAAGAAGCTGATGAAGATAAATGGGGCCAAGAAGACCTCATGGTGCTCTCAGCTCTCCTTAGCTCCCTTGAACCCTCAATCATGGAGTCTTACTCCTACTGTGAGACCACCAAGCAGCTATGGGACACACTGTACAAGGTGTATGGGAATGTTTCCAACCTGACAAGGGTCTTTGAAGTGAAGAAAGCTCTCAACAGTCTCAACCAAGGAGACATGGAGTTTCAACCCCACTTTGGCAAGTTCAGGTCCCTATGGGCTGAGCTGGAGCTACTGAGACCTCATACCATGGATCCTGACATCCTCCTAGCAAGGCGTGAAGAAGATAAGGTCTTTGGGATGTTGCTCACACTCAACACTTCCTATGGAGCTCTTATCAAACACATCTTGAGGGCAGACAAACTCCCTGATCTGGATGATGTGTGTGCTCAAATCCAGAAGGAAGAAGGTTCAGTGAGCTTATTTGGAAACAAAGGAGACCTGAACATGGCGCATCAAGCTGAAGAGGTGGTAGCTAACAAAGCAACCTACAAGCAAGAGGACAGGAGATCCTTGATCTGTGACCACTGCAAGAAGAAGGGTCATCTTAAAGACAAGTGCTGGATCCTGCACCCTCACCTAAAGCCAAACAAGTTCAAGGAACCAAGGTCACAGTACCAGGATGCAAGAGCTAACTTCTCAGCTGATGGTGTTGAGCCAGCGACTCCAAACCAAGGTGGTGGAAGCGCCATGGCATCTACCTCAGTGTACAACACACCAAGGCCTAACCTGGATGAGCTCCTCAAGAAGTCTGACTTGGATGCCCTCATCAAGGCCCTAAAAGAATCTGGTATCTCTAGAACTCTTGGAATTTCTCTCAATGCTTCTCACACTGCTGGTGATGTTTTAAACTTGTTAAAATCGACTAAACCATTGATAATTGACTCTGGTGCTTCACATCATATGATTAGTGATTTAAGCCTGATTAAAAACATAGTTCCAGCCTTAGGAAATGTGATGATAGCTAATGGTGATAAAATCCCAATCAAAGGGGTTGGCAATCTTAAGCTATTTGATAAAGAATCAAAAGCCTTTTATATGCCAACCTTTGCTTCAAACCTGTTATCTGTTAAGAGAGTCACAAATGATTTAAATTGTCATGTTACTTTCACTCCTAACAGTGTGTATTTTCAGGATATTGATTCAAGTAAGTTGCTT
>NW_026621159.1:0-2459 GCF_000801105.2 Raphanus sativus
TATGAGATTTATTCAACTTCCTGGTTATTCTCCACTGATTAGTGGTTCCAAATAAAGCTTCTTAGATCGTGGTTCATCCTGGTTTGATAAGAATCAGAAAGATATTGCCATACGTTCGTGTTGAGATGAAGCAATTGTTGAGATGAAGCAATAAAAGAGATAAGTATGATAGCTAAGGATGAAGAGAAGCACCCGGAGTGATCAAGAAAGCACAAGTAGACTTGTCCGTACAGTTTGGTCTAAGAGAGACCTAACGTAGCTTAAAAGACAAGGTACTGGTTATCTTGAGAAGGAAGGGATCAAGTTGACATTCAAATAAGAAATGGTATCGACAAAGGAGCAGAGAGACGTTGGAGGAAAGAGTCACGGGTGAGAATAAGAAGAAGGAGACCGTTAGCACCTGTCACTGTCCAACAAGGCTGGACGAGCCCCTGCGCAAGATCAGAGCTATTTCTTTATTGTTAACTCTGTCAACTTGCCTTATTGTATTCTCTTTGTCTATTTAAAGACTTGTAACATGTTCTAATATTATCAAGGAAAGAGTTTCATATTCTCTCTGTCTCAATACTCTCTCTCGCCATCTCTCTTTACTCATCAATGTCTCAACTATTCTCTCCTTGATTCTCTTACACTATCAATTTTCACATGGTATCAGAGCTTTAAGCTCCTGAAACCTGTTTCTTCCGCAAACTCTTTGATTTTTCTTTTCTATTTTGGGTAAAGTTCATCTTGTTCTTGAGGTGTTCTCCCTTTTTCTGTTCCAGAATTTGCCAAAAATAGCAAAGTTCTTCTTTTACTCAAAACTTCTTGTTCTTGATGGATTCTACTGGTGAACACTCACGGATGGTGACCATTCCAGTTACTCTCAAGGGAGCTAACTACCTACACTGGGCGAGGCTAACTAAAACCGCTCTTGGAGGCAGAGGACTCTGGGAGGTGGTTGAAGAAGGCAGGAGCAACAAGAAGAAGACTGTCCTAGGAGAGGATGGCAAAAAAGTGGTGCAAACTGAAGCTGATGACAAGAAGCGAGTTCAAGAGGATCTCCTGGTCTTGTCTATCATCCAACACAGCCTTGAGGCATCAATCTTGGAGTCTTACGCCTACTGTGAGACTTCAAAAGAACTATGGGATACACTCCAAAAGGTGTTTGGGAATGTATCCAACATTAACCGAGTGTTTGAAGTCAAGAGGGCTATCAACAACTTGTGTCAAGAGGATACTGAGTTTGATAAACACTTTGGGAAGTTCAGATCTCTATGGGCAGAGCTGGAGATGTTGAGACCAGCAACCCTTGACCCGGATGTACTAAATGAGAGAAGAGAGCAAGATAAGGTCTTTGCCTTGCTATTCTCTCTTAATCCCGGGTACAATGAGTTGATCAAGCACATACTGAGGGGAGTGAGTCTCCCATCTCTGGATGAAGTGTGTGCTCAGATTCAAAAGGAGCAAGGCTCAGTTGGTCTCTTTGGAGGGAAGAAAGACCTGGTGATAGCAAACCAAGCAGAAGGTGTTGCTAACAAAGGCTACTTCAAACCTGAAGACAAGAAGGTGTGGGTGTGTGACCACTGCAAGAAGAAGGGGCATGGGAAAGACAAATGCTGGTTGCTTCATCCTCATTTGAAGCCACAGAAGTTCCGGACTAGCACCAATGAAGCAAGAGCTAACTACTCAGGCGACATAGGTGAACCCGGAGCAGGCAATGGAGGAGAGAAGGCTCTAGCTTCCAGTTCAACCAGCTCAACCGTGAGGAACACTCAAGATGAGACTATCAGGCGCTCTGACATTGAAGCTCTCATCTATTATTTTTAGTAATCTGAGTAGTTATGAAGGGTTGAAAGAGATTAAGAGGCTAAGAGAATCAGAGATTGGTGAGAAAGATTTCCAGATGTAATAGTGTATAGTAAACTCGAGACTAAGAGAGAAAGAGACTCAAGAATTGCTTAGATTAATAATCAGAGTGTTTACAAATATATATGGAGAGGTTAACAAGGGTTTGCGACAAGGATAAGAAGTCTAAGCACTATTCTAAGCATGTGGAGTCAAGACTGGTTTAGGCGCCTCTTTTGAATACTTGGACCATATGCTTCACATGCTTGATACCTTTAGCATCTTGACCAGATGCTCTTTGCCATTCCAGCCTTGTCCAGCCTGTCATGGCGAGCCTCAACCTGATCTTTAAACGGTCACAAGCTTCCTCTCTTAACCCTCCTTTTGGTTAAGAGTATCCGACATCCTTTTCACCTCTTCTCTTCTCCATTTACCTCAGTAACTTCTTTTCACCACAGTAACTAAAAGTTACTGTAATAGTAACTTCCAAATAGTAACTCAAGATCATTCTTCTCCTCTTCTCTCCATGTTAACCTCCTTTCTCAACACTTCATCTCAACACTCCCCCTCAAGCTTGACCATATGGAACAAGTCAAGCTTGGAAAGCCATGAGATCTTCCTCATTAAAAACC
>NW_026621160.1:0-2459 GCF_000801105.2 Raphanus sativus
AAAAAAAATTCGATTTAAATCTTTCCAAATTTTCATTTAAAAAATCGATTTTTTAAAAAATATATCTATTTTAAAGCTAGATTTTGAATTTTTTTTAAAAAAATTGAAAACTTTTTAAGATTTTTATTTTCTTAAATAAAAAATAAAATTTTATTTTTCGAAGCCAATATAAAGAACTTTGTTCGTCAATCTATTGTAAAGTCCACTAACTCAATGGCAAAAATCTGTTCCATTAAACACCAGTGCACGGGTTCGATCCTCAATGGAAGCACATTTTTTTAATAACATTTCTAATTGAAACTACGTCGTTTCATCTCTTTGTCTAACGACGTTTTAACGTCATCTAAATTATCTATTATCTCTATTAACGGTATGCTAATCTGGTAAGTCAATCGTAACGTTCTTAATAAACTGAAAAAGTCAATGAAAGTTCAGGATTTTATTGGCCAGCCAATATGTCTAGGTTTGTTTTGGCAATTCCTGCAAAGTTCGTATTTTTTTTGGCCGATTTTCCATTAAGAAATACATAATGACAAGCCCGAAATAAAACATTTAATTTTTTTGACATTTCTGTACAGTTAACAAAACCCCACCAAGCTTTTCTATGTTGAGAGAGCTGAATACAAAAGTTTGAAAAAGACAATACAATGGACACCTATGCTAAATACTTCTCTTAGAGCTACTTGATCCACCACCATTTACTTCTTGCCGAACTGGAGACGCCACATGTCCTAAAAATGGCAACCAAAAAGTAAAGTAGAGTTACTGCAGTGGGGCTAAAAGACTATTACAGTACTCATGAACAAAAACCTCACCTAATTCTGCAACTTTTGGCGATTCAGGGCCAGTAACTAGAGTGTTCTGTGACCATGAAAGAAGAAACAAGATATGATTAGAGTCTAGATACCAGTTAATACGGTAAAAGCAAGGAAAGTGAATAGCAATTAGTCATTTGCTCTCACCGATTCTTGGACACTTTTCTTGCTCAAGCTCTCCTTATATTCAGTCACAAATCTGTAAAGCTCCCAAAGCGTTTGGATATCAAGACTATCAATATCCAACTCGATCTCATCGTCTTGTTGAGCGAGTTCCGGGTTCTTCTTCTTTATAATCTGAACAACTGCCTCTAGCTCGTCGAAATGCAAATCCTGAAGATCTTCACTAAGTCTCTGCTTCTCCTCAAACGTCAAGTCCCTCTTTACACATGCTTCTTCTTCTTCTTCACGATTCTCAAGGGAAACAGCTAGAGCTGGATGCTCCACTGGGTTGGTCATAGATTCTGATCTCTCCAAAGTCCTATCTTCAACTATCATAGGAGGGGAAGGTGTAGGTGCTTGTAATGGTAATGCCTCTCCACAATGAGTGTTTGTTAAAACAGGAGCTTGTTGCTGCCTCTTAATAAGAGACACATACTGTGTTTTGATCAGCGTCCCTTTCTCTTCAAACATTTTCAATAGAAGCTCAGCCATAGTATGCACATCATGCCCCACAGGGTTATACATCATCGCATTGTTAAAAGTAAGTCTCACATCCTCAGCAAACTCCAAAGGAAACTTGTAACAGCTCTTACTAAACTTACACTTCACCGTCCCCAAATCCATAGGCTTCTTAACGATTATGTGGTAATCATGTAAACCGAGCTTACCGCATCCATCGGCGTGTTGAATATCCATCCGAACTTATGCTTCATCAACTTCGTCAGCAAAACGTTGTAGTTCTTTAGACTCTGGACCGTGCCTTTGTTTGCTGTTTTCAGCTTCTTCTCGGGGACTAGCGTCTCAGCGAGCATGTCGTTAGCTCGGTTGATCAAGCTTCTCACTTGTTCCAGCTCAGCTATTAGTTTCCGCTTCAAGTGTCGAACTTCGAGCTTCGCAATTGAGCTGAGAGTTATCTTCGTCATCTGGCGATGATTATCCTCTGACTCAGCCGAACTTGAAGGCCTGTCCTGTCTCGCCGGCATGGTGGGCTTCGGTCTTTTTTGGGTTTTGATGTCGCTGTCGTTGTTGCTCCGTTTATGCTTCGCCTTGGAAAGCTCACCGCCGGTGAAAGACGCCATTCTCCTCGTTGACAATTTCTCTGAACGGGAAACGGAATCCTAGGAAGCAATTGTGGAGTACGCGCGGCGTCGCGAGAACAACGTAGACACACGCGCTATTGTCCACGCGCTTAACGAACCCGAGAAACTAGGGGAATAACACAGGGAAAAGGGCCTTTTTCAACCCCATCGTGCCAAATACTACATGAACAATTGATCAGTGCCAAATACGACCTCAACTCAATTATAATTCAAAAATAATATCTAAACTTTTTAAAACGTGCCAAAATCTACATTAACCGTAATATGAGTTAGTCAACGTTAAAAAAAAACAAAACGACGACGTTTTGGTTTAATCATTTTCTAAAAAAAAACATGTTCATTCTAGGATTTGAATTCGTGCATTGATACACTTTAAAATAGA
>NW_026621161.1:0-2455 GCF_000801105.2 Raphanus sativus
TAATGATTGAGTAGGTTTGCCCCTTGAGAATTGATGCATGTGTTTGTGCATTGTTTGAATCAGGTACCTATTGAGCTCATGAACAAGTACCTATTGTTTGAATCAGGTACCTATTGAGCTCTGATACCATGTGATTAAATATAAAACAGAGTTTTATTGAAATATAAATAGCTTATTAAAGCTTTATTTAAGTGCAGAAAATAGAAAAGGAGAAGCTTTGTGTTTGTCTTCAAGAACTAAAGGAAACGTTTGATTTCATAAAATATTTGATGGAGGCTGCTTCTATGAGCAGCAAAGGTTCCATTACAAGATTTCTCAAGACATATTTATATAGCAAACTACTTGTAGAAAACCTAATTAACATGGGCCTGAACATTTCTCTTGGGCTTTTCTAATATTCCCCCGCAAACTTGGCATCGGGTGGTGAATCAAGCAGCTGAGACAAGTTTGAAGATGCAAATGGAGGTGGTTTTGAAAAGAGCAAAAGTAGTTGAAGGTCCACGGGAAGGAGGTAGATGACTTCAGCTTGGAGAATAGACATAAGTGTGAAAACATCTTGAGGTTCTTTTGACCTATTTGTCTCACAACAAGTTGGGGATTTTTTTTTTTATCCTCCTAACTAGACTAAGCTAACTCACTGCCAAAGAGAACATCCATCCTACAAACAGCCTAAACCTCAACTCTGTTTCCTATCCATCAGCCACCAAAACTTCTGCATTCTATTAACCAGCTATTCTCTTTGTCATTCTGTCGAGCACCTTGTGTGCTAGCCACAAAAAGAAAATCAGAAACTTGCAACCACAGCCCATCGTTTCAAAAATCAACCATATCCTACTCATTCACTGTCAAGCTTCCATACCTATGAATCTAAAACGAGCCAACCAATGTCCCTCTTAAACTATGACAAAACGTTTGTCCCTTGAAGAAAGTCCAGAGATTACCATTGATAAGATATGGCTGTGATAACTTGTTGAAACACAGCGCGGCTTTACTCTGTTGACAGCTTCCCCCATGAGTCATGTTAACAAAATCTCTGGCAGAGACACGGCAGCAGCTTAATGAAGACGTGGTAAAAGGCTTTCCCTTGGTCACACGGCAAGTTTGGAGCTTTAGTGAGAGGATGGTCGTGCGTTAGAATGTGGTGAAAATAAAACCCATAGATCCAAGGATTTACTCCCTAGTGCTCTGATACCATGTTGGAATTCATGAGTGTTTGTCTCATGTCAAGAGAGTATTCAGTTAACTTGTAACTGAATCCCTTCAACCATACAACAGGAACTCACCTCTACAATGGAAGAGACAACCAACTGGTGGTTGAATCCTCTCACACAGCCTATACTATAACCAAGATCCTAGAGAGTAAACTGGTTATAGAAAGCTAAGAATCTCTAGTTTGAATCTAATCCTTGAGAAGTAACACAACACTTTAGAGTTTGTGCACTTAAGATGAATGGGATCTAGAATCAGTAAGCTAGAGTTTAAGAAGAAATAAGAAGAGTTTAAAGTGAATTTTACAAGTATTAGGCTGCCTTAAGAGAAAGAGAGTTAAGGCAGCCTCTAAATCATGATTCACTTGACCCTTACATTGTGACTATTGTTTAGACACAAGAGAGGGAGAGAGAGCCACGAAATTGATGAGAGAAACTTGTATTAAGACTGGATAAATGTTACAAGTGAAGGAGAAGCCTTTAAATAGGCAACACACATGAATAAACAATTACTAAAACAAGGAAACATAAACAAATAATTATGTAGGAAATGAGAAGATGCCAAAGGAGATACAGCCAAGGTCTGGCTCATCCAGGAAGAGTAGAAAGAGACAGGAGAGAGGTTGTCACAGCATGCTTGAGTGAAAGTGACAGGCCAGCTGCTACTCCAAAGCAACCTTGCTCTGATACCATGTTGGAATTCATGAGTGTTTGTCTCATGTCAAGAGAGTATTCAGTTAACTTGTAACTGAATCCCCTTCAACCAAGCAACAGGAACTCACCATTAAAAGGAAGAGACAACCAACTGGTGGTTGAATCCTCTTAAACAGCCTACACTATAACCAAGATCCTAGATAGTAAACTGGTTATGTGTGGCAAAGAATCTCTAGTTTGAATCTAATCCTTGAGAAGTGATACAACACTTTAGAGTTTGTTCACTTAAGAAGAAAAGAAATTAGAATCAGTAATCTAGAGCTTAAGAGAAGATAAAGAAGAGTTTAGAGTGAATTTTACAAGTATTAGGCTGCCTTAATAGAAAGAGAGTTAAGGCAGCCTCTAAACCATTACTCTAAACTCCTTACATTGTGAATATTGTTTAGACACAAGCAAGGGAGAGAGAGGCACGAAATTAGACTGAGAGAACTTGTATTGATACTGGATCAATGTTACAAGAGGTGGTGAAGTCTTTAAATAGACAATCACTTACAATAAACAATGATTAAACAAGGGAATGACTAAACAAATAT
>NW_026621162.1:0-2451 GCF_000801105.2 Raphanus sativus
CGTCCATATTAAGTCTCCAAACTCCTTTCTTGCCTTGAAAGGTAAGTTAGGTCAAGATAGTAGCTTGTGGAGCAAGACTGCACAAACAGAACCAAATTGGCTTCTCTTGATGAATTCTCTTTGGATCATCAACCAGCTTCTTCTTCTGGTCATTCCTTTATTTATTTCAACAGTGCTGCCAGGTTTCTAGAGCTCGGATGAGTGCATAGAGTTCCTTATCATAAGTAGGATAATTCAGCATGGCTCCTCCTAATTTCTCACTGAAGTAAGCAATTGGTTTCTTCTCTTGCATCAAAACAGCTCCAATACCTACACCAGAAGCATCACACTCGATTTCAAAAGTCTTAGAAAAATCAGGAAGAGCTAACAAAGGTGCATTGGTCAACTTCCCTTTCAAAGTTTGGAATGCCTCTTCTTGTTCTTTCCTCCACTGGAATCCCACATTTTTCTTGATAATCTCAGTGAGAGGGGCAGCAATGGTGCTGAAATCCTTAACAAAACGCCTGTAGAATCCAGCCAACCCATGAAAGCTCCTTACTTCACTTACACTGGTTGGAATAGGCCATTCTTTTATTGCTTTCACCTTCTCCTCGTCAACTCTGATTCCTTGTGCTGAAACAACAAAACCTAAAAACACAAGGTGATCTGTTCCAAAAGTACACTTTTTAAAGTTAGCAAACAGAGACTCCTTCCTAAGCACTTCTAGAACAGATTTCACATGATCAACATGTTCAGTCAAGCTTTTGCTATAGATCAGAATATCATCGAAGTAAACTACTACAAAGCGACCTATGAAAGCTCTCAAAACATGATTCATTAGTCTCATAAAAGTGCTAGGTGCATTGGTTAAGCCAAAAGGCATAACAAGCCATTCATACAAACCATGTTTTGTTTTAAAGGCAGTCTTCCATTCATCACCTTCTTTCATCCTAATCTGATGATATCCACTTTTCAAATCTACTTTAGAAAAGATGCATGATCCATGAAGTTCATCAAGCATGTCGTCAAGTCTAGGGATAGGATGTCTATACTTTACCGTGATGTTGTTGATGGCTCTGCAGTCCACACACATGCGCCAGCTTCCATCTTTCTTTGGCACCAACAACACAGGTACTGCACATGGGCTCATACTCTCTCGGATGTGACCCTTCTCCATCAGCTCATCAACTTGTCTTTGCAGCTCTTTAGTTTCATCAGGGTTAGTTCGGTAAGCAGGCCTGTTGGGCAAGGAGGCTCCTGGAACTAAGTCTATCTGGTGTTCAATCCCTCGGAGTGGAGGCAAACCACTTGGACTCTCTTTTGGAAACACATTGTGATTTTATGAAGATTAAAAGAGGTTTGTGATGAGAATTAAGAACAAGTGTGAGTAATTAGTATCAAACCGAGAGAGAGAGATAAGAGAGAGAGGAGTGTTGCGAGAGTTTAAGAGAGAAAGAGATAAGAGGAATTCATATTTCCTTAGATTGATTAATTGTGTGATACAACCTATTTAAAGGCAAACAAGACATTGCAACTTGCAATGAGGTAAATAATAAACAATGAGAGGAAGTACAGAAAAGATTAAACAATGAGGAGTGAGTTCTGGCGTGGTCAGGCTCGTGCAGCTGAGGGAAAGTGACAGCTCCCAACGGTTCACTCTGCCTTGATCTTCCTTAGCCAGCCCGTGACTCTTCTCCAACGTCTCTCTTCTCTTTGTGTCGACATCCTTCACATTTCTAGTACATTTAAATCATGTGCTTCTTATGTCTAAGTCCTCAACGTGCCTTGCAAGCCACGTTAGGGTAGATCACACATGTTGCACTAAAACTGCACCATTGATCATTCTCATGCATGTCTTGTTCTCTCCTTCATAGTCTTGTATCTTGCTTCATGTCAACACTCCCCCTCAAGCTTGACCATAGGGATTGATCAAGCTTGGAAACCATGAAGCATTCCCTCATTAAAACCTTTACTTGGAAAAACCACTTGGGATAAAAACCAAGCAAAGGAAAAAGAGTAGAATCCTTCATGGCTAAGGGGATCAGTGACAAGTGAGGTCTATGAGTCCAAGCTTAGGATGAATGAACTCACAAACCTTGCTACTGGCTGCCTTGGTGAAGATATCAGCTAGTTGATCCTCACTCCTAGTATAGCATGGAAGTATCACTAGCTGCTCCACTGCTTGTCTCACTTTGTGGCAGTCCACTTCTATATGCTTAGTCCTCTCATGAAAGACTGAGTTGCTTGCAATGTGTATGGCTGCTTGGTTGTCACAATGCATGGTCATTGGTGTACTGATCTCAATGCCCAAATCCTTGAGTAGACCCTTGATCCATATCAGTTCACTGGTAAGTTTCCTCATTGCTCTATATTCTGCTTCAGCACTTGAGCAAGACACTACTTTTTGCTTCTTGCTTTTCCATGTGACCAGATTCCCTCCAATGAATGTACAATAACCTGTGGTTGATCTTC
>NW_026621163.1:0-2449 GCF_000801105.2 Raphanus sativus
TTGGGCTGGTGATAGAGTGGACAGGAGGTCTACTACTGGCTATTGCACCTTCATAGGAGGCAATTTGGTTACTTGGAAGAGCAAGAAACAAAAGGTGGTATCATGTTCAAGTGCTGAGGCAGAATATAGAGCCATGAGGAAGCTGACCAGTGAGCTGATTTGGATCAAGAACCTGCTGAGAGACTTGGGCAGTGAAACAACAACACCAATCACCATGCACTGTTATAACCAGGCAGCCATTCATATAGCTTCAAACTCAGTGTTTCATGAGAGGACAAAGCATATTGAAGTGGATTGTCACAAGGTTAGACAAGCAGTAGAGCAGAATATAATTTTACCTTGCTACACTAGAAGTGAAGACCAGCTAGCTGACATCTTCACCAAGGGAGCAAGCAACAGGGTCTGTGAGTCCATTCATCCAAGATTGGGACTCATAGACTTGGCCAGATCATGATCCCCTTAAGCCATGGAGCATCTACTCTTTTTCCTCTTGTGTGTTTTTGTCCCATTGGGTTTTTCACACAAAAGGTTTTAATGAGGGATGTCTTCATGGGTTCCAAGCTTAACCATACCTTATGGTAAAGCTTGAGGGGGAGTATTGAAATAAAGACATAAATAATAAGATGAGAAGGAGAGGAGGATCAGGCGACCTAAAGAAGAGACTGATCTGATCTACATTGCCTGAAAGAACAAGTATGTCCAAGACTTGAATCTCAAGGTACCAAGGCTCAACCTAGCTTTCCTTAGAAGACAAGGCAAGTTTAAACTCGCCAATATCACTCAAGGAAGCAAGGGAGCCGTTGGAGATATTATGCAGCAAAGAGGATTAAAATAAACAAAGTCACATGATCTACTTAAGGCTCATGGCCGTTTAGGTCAGGTCACTTTCAGTGATCAGAAGCTGCTTTGTTTATTCTTATTCATGTTGTCCTTATTCATCTTGCCATGTCTTTAAATATGTATTGTATGCAAACTGAAGAAATTAAGGAAAACAAATCCTTCTTTACTCTCTCTTTACTTTGCAACATCTCTCTCTCTCTCTATCTCTCACGATCTCATCTCTCTCTCACTTGTTCTTCACTTGTTCATCATTTGTTCTTATTATTTCTTACAATAAGAGACCTATAGCTTACTTCAGTGAGAAGCTTGGAGGAGCTACACTCAACTATGCAACATATGACAAGGAGTTGTATGCACTTGTGAGGGCTCTACAAACTTGGCAACACTACCTTTGGCCTAAGGAGTTTGTGATACACACGGATCATGAGTCTCTTAAGTACTTAAAGGGTCAAAACAAACTCAGCAAGAGACACGCCAGATGGGTTGAGTTTATAGAAACATTTCCTTATGTCATCAAGTACAAACAAGGTAAAGAAAACATAGTTGCTGATGCTCTCTCCCGAAGGGAAGCTCACGGAGGAAGCTTAATGGGACACTTTGGTATTGCCAAGACTCTTAAGGTTTTGCAGGATCATTTCTTTTGGCCTCACATGAAGAAAGATGTAGAGAAGATATGCCAAAGATGTGCAACTTGCAAACAAGCTAAGTCCAAAGTTCAGTCTCATGATGATCCAGATTTGAGGACAAATCCTTTTCAAGAGGGAGGGAATGATATGATTCCAGATCATGTCAAGAAGAACAAGGACCAACCAGCTGAATAAGAAGATGCCTTAGACCTTTCTAAAGGTCCCATGACTCGTGCAAGATCAAAGAAGCTCAAGGAAGCTATTGGGGGCTTAATCAGAAAGTCTTTGAAGAAAGAAAGTCTTGAAGGAAGCTTGATACTTCAAGACCCACTCATCACCATTCAAGTCATCATACCATCAAGCTGAGTATCATCTAGGCTAGCAAGAGAAGTGTGCTCTTTTCCTGTCTTAGTTTTTGTCCCATTGGGTTTTGCTAAGATAGGTTTTTAACGAGGCCTTGTCTTGCTATTTCAAATCACCTAGTATGATACTCTCGGACCAGACTACATTATGTATCTTGTTCTATCTTAGACTATGCTTTTTATTTCGTTTACACAAGTCAAAGGGAGCCTGTTCCTTTATGACTAGTAGTTGTTTCCGAGACCTTGTGCATGTACAAGGTTCTCACTATATATTCTGGTCGAAGCAAGTCTAATAAGATCATCATCTTTTAACCTAAAAACCTTTCTCTTCTCTTATTGCTATCAACAAGAGTTCGAGAGTTCTGGTGTGTCATATCCAGAGTCTAAGGACCTGTCCTTTAGTGTGTCATATCTAAAGTAGTCGTCTAGGAGTATCAAAGAGTCATCCGCATCTCTTTGTGTCACCAATCGCATCCACAAGCCTTGGAAGATTTGAGTTTTGATTCATCTTTGCAAGGATCTATCCAATATCATCCAGAGTTCATCCTAGGGTCGTGTTAGATAAGAATCATGAAGATATTGCCATATGTCCGAACAGGCTAATCTGGAATCATCTGGATA
>NW_026621164.1:0-2445 GCF_000801105.2 Raphanus sativus
TGTGAGTAAGAAGATATCCCACTTTCTATCTAGATGATTCCAGATTAGCCTGTTCGAACATATGGCAATATATTCATGATTCTTATCAAACCAGGATGAACCACGATTTAAGAAGCTTTATTTGGATCCAAAGGAGAGGTGGGATTAAACCCATAAACAATTTCAAAAGGTGAAAACTTAGAAGCAGAATGCACAGCATGATTGTATGCAAATTCACAATGTGGCAAATGATCTTCCCAAGACTTCAGATTCTTTTTAATGAATACACGCAAGAGAGTACCTAAAGTTCTATTAACTACTTCAGTTTGTCCATCAGTTTGCGGATGACAAGTAGTAGAGAACAACAGTTTCGTACCTAGTTTAGACCATAGAGTTTTCCAAAAATAACTAAGAAACTTAGATCGCAAGTTATTCCTTTTTAATCAAAGTTGTTTTTCTTTTTAAATTTTTCTTGAACATCTTACTTGTTGATTGTTTCCTTTGTCTCAGGTACCAATGGTGAATGAGTCAGATGAGGAGGCGGAGCTTGTGAGACAGAGTAGAGTTCTAAGAGAGGAGATGACGGAGCAGTTAAAGCAAACCCTAATCACTACTGTGGCGGATATGATCAAGACTAGCATCACGGGTCTTCGTGATGAGATAAGGCAAGAGCTACGACAAGCTACTGGTCAAGGCCATAGTAATGAGTCTAGGAGAGACAGAAGAGATCAGAGTCCACATAATCAGCCTGAACCAAGGAGAGATCGTAGAGAGCATGCTGAATCTCATGAAACAGACAACTACTATGAGCGTCACCGGTCTGAACTCAGTGGATCTTCTTCATCCAGAGGTAGTAGGAGAAGGCAGAGACGTGATCATGATGAAAGAAGGACTCAGAGAGATGAGTTCAATGGATTAAAGATCAAAATCCCTCCTTTTCATGGCAAGGTTGATCCGGATGCTTACTTGGAGTGGGAGAAGAAGATTGAGCTAGTCTTCAATTGCAAACACTACACCAGCGCTCAAAGAATCCAAATTGCAGCTACTGAGTTTCATGACTATGCTTTGAGTTGGTGGGATCAATTGGTAACTAGTAGAAGACTCAACCAAGAGTATCCAGTTGAATCTTGGCAAGAGATGAAGTCTCTTATGCGCAAAAGGTTTGTGCCTAACCACTACCACAGGGATCTTCATCAGAAATTGAGAAAACTTACACAAGGATCCAAGACTGTGGAAGAGTACTACCAGGAGATGGAGTTGCTGATGTTGAGAGCTGGAATATCTGAGGACAGAGAAGCTTCTATGGCCCGGTTTCTTGGAGGACTTAACCGCGAGATTCAAGACAGTGTAGAGATGCAACACTACATTGAGATAGAAGAGATGTTGCACAAAGCTATCCTGGTGGAGCAACAGATTAAGAGGAAGCATCACTCGCGAGGCAACTATGGGTCCAGCAAGTATCAGTACACTAAAGAAGAAAAACCATCCCATATGAGAGATAGCAAGCCTCAGCCGAAAGAAGAACCCAAGTCTAGCATCTACAACAAAGATAAAAGCAAGATTGAAACAACTAGTTCAAGAGCCAGAGATGTCAAGTGCTTCAAGTGTCAAGGTCGTGGTCACTATGCCAATGAATGTACCAACAAAAGGGTAATGATACTACTTGATAATGGCGAGTTTGAATCTGAAGCTGAGAAAGAAGATCATACTAAGGATCAGTCTGAAGAAGAGTATGAAGAAGAGCCAGTCAATGGGAGGTTACTAGTGGCAAGGAGAAACCTTAGTCTTCAAACCAAGACCGAAGAGCTTGAGCAAAGAGAGAACCTATTCTACACACGGTGCTTGGTACAAGGAAAGGTATGCAGCCTCATAGTTGATGGTGGTAGTTGTGTCAACGTTGCGAGTGAAACTATGGTTCAAAAGCTTGGATTAAAGGTTCAGAAACATCCAAAACCCTATAGACTCCAGTGGCTCAATGATGAGGGCGAGATGAGGGTCTCTGATCAGGTTCTAGTTCCTTTATCCATTGGAAGATATGAGGATGAGATCTTGTGTGACATTTTGCCTATGGAAGCAAGTCACATACTGCTGGGAAGGCCTTGGCAATCTGACAGACGAGTAGTTCATGATGGCTTTACCAACAAGCACTCCTTTGAGTTTAAAGGCATAAAAAGAGTACTAGTGCCACTATCTCCAAAAGAAGTACATCAAGATCAGCTGCAGCTTCAAAAGAAAAAGGAGATTGATCTTAAACCGACTCAAACCAAGCAACACAACTTCTATGCCAAAACTGGTGATATCAAGAGATCTCTTCACTCTAATCAATCTATTCTCTTATTCATCTACAAAGAATCTCTTTTGAATCTAACTGACTTTGCACCGGTATACCCGAGTGAGATGTTATCTCTTTTGCAGGAATATGATGATGTGTTTCCAGATGATAGTCCTACAGGGTTGCCACCAATA
>NW_026621165.1:0-2445 GCF_000801105.2 Raphanus sativus
AAGTACAAGCAAGATCACACTAGAATCAATGCAAGCTACTTATGCAATTTTTAAACTCTGCCTTACCTACATCTTGGCTATGAATCCAAGTGTATCAACCTAAGGCAGACAAGATCAATATGCAACAGCTTCTCGGCTTCAATACATGTATGCAATGCATCATTATGAACCGGAGCTTTGCATACAAATCACACACCATGCTTCAGCCTTAAAACAATTCTATTTCATGAATGCATGCTGGAAAGATTTAAATCTATCACCCTAGCAATACACAACACTAAGAATCAGGCTAAGCACTTTTAAACAACTCTCTAGCAATTTTAAAACACTTCTCAACCGCAAAACAACTCAACAATGGCTTAGGACTGGTTTAAGATGCAATCCTCACTTAGCAATCTTTAAACCATCCGGCCTTCAAATCATCACAACATCACAACCTGTTAATCAACACACAAGCTCAATATCAAGATGGTTTCAAGGATAGCTTACTCAAGGAACCAGATTGGTTCCTTTAACCTCCATGATGAACCGGCCATGACTTTGTTGGGTCTTTGGAGTCTGGATCGTCACCCACCTCCTTCTCCTTCAGTTCATGGCCACCATCTTGTACATCTCACTCACAAGACCCCTCCTTTCTCCTTCTCTTCTAGGCGCCATCTTCTTGACAGCCTCCATGATGAACCGGATGTGAGAGCTCTTGAACAAGGCTCTTTGGATGAGGTTCGCGAGGCCTCTCCATAAACCTCTGCTTCCAATGAGACTCTCCATCAGACCAGACAGGAACTAGGATGAGGAACCACAGCAAATCGCCAAGCTTCAATCTTTCTTCTTCATAAGAACATAACAGCATGGAGACAGCTTCAATGGTTTGGATTTGAGCTGAGATGAGAGCAAGTGATATGCGGAAGCTACAGCTCAGGTTCTGATGAACCTGGCTCTGATACCATGAGATTTTTATAAGAGTAAACAGGTTTGTGTTTGATGAATCCTCAATGGGAAATAAGAGAGAGAGTTTGCGGATTAAGATAGATAGATTAGGAGTTTGTTTAGGTGTGTGATTAAGAGATCAAAGAACAGAGATTAAGAGACTGAGAGATTAAGTAACCAGACTAGAGAATAGAGAATCAAAGACTTGTAGATTATGAAGTGGAGAGGGGAACTCCCCCTTACTCCCTTAAGAGCTACAATTTCGTCCATACATCATGTATATATAGGCTTTACAATCTGAGACATCATAAACCTATATCTAATGGCTGATAAATCACTTGAAGAATGGATGGTGTAGATGAGCTGGTCTTTTTGTAATATCTGAAGTTGCTGGATAAGGTTCACTTTAATTCAAACCAAGGCTGCTCCTTGATTGGTTCTTCTTAGGCTCCTTTGTATCTGTCCATAGAGAAGTCTAGGTTCATGGTCGTGGCTCCCCTTGTCTTTACAGCCAAGGCCAGCCTGTCACTTTGACTACCTTATCCAAACACTATTGCATAGCTTCTTCCTTCTCCAAACACTATTGCATAGCTTCTTCCTTCTCCAAACACTATTGCATAGCTTCTTCCTTACCCAAGACACTATTTGGTCGTCCATCACTCTTACTTGTGATCCAAGACTTCCCAAATAGTGTATAGTACTTCCTGAATAGTGTATAGTGCTTTCTCACTATACACTATTACACCATCTACTCCAAATTCACCCAAACTCCTCCATTATCATCCACTCTTCTCTATAAGCTCTTCTTGGACTTTACTTAACTTGATAATTACTTCAGACTCCTTCTGAAGCTTGATTGAACTCTTCAGCTCAATACTCATTTCTTTTCTTCAAGTTAACACTCCCCCTCAAGCTTGACTCTAGTGATCCTAAGTCAAGCTTGGAACCTTGAAGAACTTCCTCATTAAAAACCTCACCAAGGAAAACCCAGTGGGACAAAACCTTGATGAGGGAAAAAGAGTAAAGTCTCCAAGGCCCGGGGATTGGCCAGTGATTCTTTGTACCTTACCATCAATGTAAGGGATCCAAAGAATCACTTGGATCATGGCCTCATGTGATGGACAAGGTTCGTTCATCACTCTCCTTGCTCCATCACCACACTTCTTGTATCTCATCTTTGGACAGACCTTGTTGCCCCCCTTTCTCACAACCTCCTTGTTGTGATCAAGTGCTCGCTTCTCCTGATCTTCCTTGATAGATACATACTAGTCTTGGTTGCTTCTTCTCCTTGAGTCACCACCATGTTACTGAAACCATATGAGAATACTCTAGAAGCCGCCTTGGAGATCGCTTCACCCATTCTTCATCTTGCTTCATAACTGATCTGCTCCTCTTCTTGAATAACCACCAAGTACTCTCCTTTATCAGATCATGTCTCAACACTTATGAGATTTGTTCAATTTCCTGGTTATTCTCCACTGATTAGTGGTTCCAAATAAAGCTTCTTAGATCGTGGTT
>NW_026621166.1:0-2444 GCF_000801105.2 Raphanus sativus
GAGAGAGAGAGAGAGAGAGAGAGAGAGAGAGAGAGAGAGAATATATATGAGATTTGAACCATTACCAGGAAATAAGCTTCACCATGTTGTAAGCTATGCATCAAAAACCCAAACTGATCAGTAGGAAGAGAAACACCTGAGGAATTCACCAAAACCAAATCTTCTCCAAATGTTGCTTTCATATCAATACCTCCGCTCGTCACTTCTGTTGGAACTCCGTTTATAAACACCATTATAGACCCTGAATTTCAAAATATATCTAATAATATGTAAAACATCAGCTTATTGCCTATCAAGATCGAGATTAGGCAATATTGGAGGAGCAATTAACCTAATAGTCCAAGAAGGCGGTTCTTTGGGTGAAACTCATCTGAAATTTGATTCCCTCCCCCTCTTTAAAATAGCTTTTATAGTAAAATTATGAGATCTAGAGAGTTTTTTGCTATCTAGAAGAACAGAAAATAACTTCAGGTATATAAGAAAAAAATAGACAATAGAACTTGCTCCCAAATACAAAATGTTAGGTAGTATCGGAAATATAATTAACAAAAGCTACTTATCAATTAAATTACCACATAAAAATCGGTTATTTGGTTGAAACCCACCCAGAATTGTTTTCTCCTACGTTTAAAACAGCTTTACAATTTTAAAATGTTACTTTAATAGTCTTTCTGGGGAAAGAAAGAGGGTTTAGAGGAGAAAGCACTTCAGTTTACAAAGAAAAAAAAGAGGCATGCAAATTATTCATTTTGTTTACCTTGTTGGTAGTGATAATTGGAGCTTTGATCAGATGGGCACAAAATCGATTCGACATTTGAGCTATGATAATTATAGTGATGCTGATTAGCTTCATGGTAACCCATTTGACCAGACATTGTTAAGAGATTCTCCATGCCATTATTGCTATGATCATCACATCCAGCGCCATAAGAAGAGCTAGCTGAAGAAGTGGAAGAGGAGCTTTAACAGGAAGGAGGATATAAGAAGAAAGAAATACAAAGAAAGAAGGAAGGAACTTGAAATGACCCACCAAATAAGTAATTAGAAGTGCTACAACCTCCAAACCCCAAATCACTTCCACTATGTTCTGGCAAGTTGTTGCTCACCATCATGGTCTGGTCACAAGTGTTGGTGACTGTGGCCGCTTCTGCTGCTGCAGCCTGGAGTTGCCGCTGCCTTCGGCGAGATCTTGACCGCCGGTTTTGAAACCAGTAGAAGACATTTGCATCTCCCACCTTTCCGAATTTCTCCAGCATCTTTCGTATCCTTACCGTCTCTTCTTTGGGAGGGTTAACCATACCACTGTTGAAGATTGACTCAAGTATGAGTATTTGTTCCGGCTTAGGTGACCATCGTGAGCGAACTGTTTCGTTTGAGGTGGAACCGGAAGCGGAGGAAGAAGGAGAGTGGCTATGGCCGGTTGTGCTATGTGGTTTTTGTTCTTTGTCCATTGTTTTCAAAAAAAAAATTGAAATTGTTTAGTTGATTCTTTTTTTTTTGTTGCTTATGCGTAATAAAAGAGAGGAAAATGTTTTTGTATGTTTATGACTTTGTGAGGTGTTGACTATGTGTAAACCCATGAATTTATAGGAGGAAGATTTCTAAAATAATAGTATATTTTTTTCCTTGTTTACTAAGTTACATGTGGTTTTATCTTTATCTTTTAGAGGTTTTTGTTAGAATATACTTGAAATGTGTTTTTAACATATATTATGTTTTGCTATACCGCTAGGTGTACAAATATTAGACTATAAGTGTTAACGCGTACTTGGAGTAGAATCTGCTTTGCAGGTGAAGATATAGCAAATATGCAAATCACATTTGAGCTTGGTCAGTATGGATAGTCGTAGAATGTGTACAAAAGGTTTACAGTATTCCGTTTCCGTGTTGATTTGCATGGGCAATTAAATTCACTATATGCATGTTCCAAGCTCAAAAATATCAAATTTGCGGTAATGGTACCTTAAAAGGTTAGCTATGGATTATCATTTTTAATCTAGTCTAACAAACAACAACAAAAATGCACTTGCAAACAAGTTCAGTCTAGTTATTTGAATGCAGTTGTGTCAGACGGGTTAGGCCGGTTCTGCTCAATCGGAATCCAGCTCCATGTGAAATTTAATAGTCGGTTGATGCAAATCTTTAGTGATTTAGGCTTTGATTGGTGACATGAGTTAGAGTTGATTAAGTTTGATTTAAGAGTATAACTCAAAAATGTTACCAATCATGAGTTAGTTTTAATGTTCTGACTTAATGCTTGAGTTAGAATGTGTTATTATTGAGTTACAATTTTGACTTACCCCTTTGAAAAAAATGATAACTCAACTCTTAATTCAACATCAAACAAAATTCAATGTATTAGAAGTTGAGTTAATAATTTTTTGTGTTAAGTTAGTTATCCTACGTTTATTTTAGTTTTTAACAATTTAAATTTTTTTAAATGC
>NW_026621167.1:0-2438 GCF_000801105.2 Raphanus sativus
TCGTGATTCGATCCCTAAGTACTACAGCTGTACCTCTTATTTGAGAGAGTAAGCTCTACTGGGTAATTTGAGCACTATCAGTTCCTAGAAATTTAATAAACCTTAAACAACATTATTATATAAACAAAATGATTTGGAACTGCCTATCATATCCTAAGTCTATCAACCAACCACCCCACGACTTAGAATAGATAGACAGCCCAGACAAAATATCAGAACACGACCAGTCCGTATTGTCCCAAAGACCAGTCCGACTATCCGGACAGAATCTAGGTTCGACCGGTCAATCTTGAAGTCCGGCTCAAAGGCCCAACGGACTCCCTTACCTGATCCAGTACTGGCCTGGATCCATACCATTGAGGCCCAAGCTCAGCCCGAATTGATCATCAACCGGCCAGACCTTGCGACTCACTACTCCGGTTAGACAACTGTGCATACGTCCTTGACTTAAGGTTTGGGACTGAACCATATGGACCGGACAGAACCTGCATCCATTGGCACCCTTTAGAACTATCACCCTTTGGTATCTCGTGCCCCTTGTTCAATGACACCTCCTGGTCTATGGTACCTTATAGTACTCGTAACTCTCTGGTATCCCATACCATCTGGTTACTTGTACTCTTTGGACTTTCATGACCCTTGGCACTCATGACTCTTGGCAACTTGCACCCTTTGGGACTTTCCAAACATTCAGACCAACCCCTTAATCATTGGTACGAACCGCACTGTCCCGTATAACCGACTCATGGTCTAGTTAGTGGTTAGGGTGTGACCATTCAAGTCAAGGGATGCAACCCTTGGACCCAACAGACACAACCCTTCGTGCATCATCTGAAAGAAGAGAAAAAGATAGACTAGAAACAGATAAGGAGAAACGGATGGGACTAATGAACCGACCAGATCCTCGGTTCGACCACAAGGGCTAACCGTAAGGTCTGATGGGACCAAAGCCCATACCATATCTTCTGAACCACGACTGGGTTCTCCAGGTTCTTCTCTATATTCTGATCTTCCATATTGACCAGAGGTTGTTTCACAAACGATCAGAGTCGCCGGAAAACTAACCACCACTCAAACAGCCTCGGTATTGACCGAAAACTCTCTCTTTCTCTCTCTCTCTTTCTCTACGACTTTCTCTGAGTATTTTACTCTGGAACTGGATGAGAAAAGTGAATGGGACGAGGCCCTATTTATAGGAAATGAGGGGGTAAGTATTGCCCCACGAACAGGCACGACTTGTACCGAAAAGGCATGACTTGGAAAACAGGTTGCACCCCTTTGTTCCCTTGCACCCCAACGCCTATCAGGCCATTATATTGGGTCAGGCTTAAGCCCAAACCATCCCCCAGGCCCCCTAGACACAGCCCACGGCCTTGCCCAAGAGCCCACCGGTCCATGGACAACATGGTTGGACCACCCAGCCCGCCACCGGCCCGGACCCGGACCACTGTCCCGAAACCCGAACAGTCCGTCTAGCTGAGATGAGCTGACTCCCAGCTGACCCAGCTGAGTGAGCTAGTAGTCCAGCTAGTGGAGCTGACTTAGTAGTGAGGGAGCTGGAGTACACTCTACTGAGCTTCTGTGAGCTGGTCGAGCTACTTGTACACTTCGTCCAACTACCGTCTAACTCGTTCTAGCTGTCTATTTCTTTCTCAGCTTATTTTGTTAAGTCTTTTCATAATTAACCTTTATATTTGGACTATGGAACGCTTGCCTTTGATCACAAGGATCGGCTCGTTCGTTTCCTCGAACCATAGTCCGTCCCGACAATCCTTCTCAGGATTGGGGGCGTGACAAGTTTCCAAGAAACATTTTTTTGTCGAAAAAGTCCTTCAACTTGAATTCAACAAGTCCTCGTTATTTTCTCAATCAACTGTCAGCTGATTTCAGAGAACTCAATTTTTGATAACTTTTATCGGAGTTCGTAACATTTTGTTGTAGTATAACACCTAAACGCCAAACCACTCGACCACCACCGAACAAACCCACCGGTCCTGGCCTGGCTGTTCCAACTACCTTACTACCAAACCCGATTTCCTCAGCTATTCGAGCTGGCCTGTATTACACTGAGCTAACCTCAGCTACATACACTATTCTTAAGCTTATTACACTATCCATTGCTAAATGGGATCTTGTTTCTGGTCATGGAAACTACCCAAGTTTCAGACTCGACCTCTTAACCATGTGCATAGAGAATTCGAGTCGATGGTTCGACTGAACCTTGACTATGCTTGTCCATAGGAGGTCTGTTTGATCCTATGGAGAACCGAAGGCGTTATACTCTTAATCTTCTATGTAAGTTCTATCCTTTCAATCTTCTGTGGTTATAATATATTTAAATTTTTGAAATATAAATAAACATAAGTTATATTAAATTAAATTATATTATGCTTTTAGAATTCTCAGAATTAATAAAGCGACTTTATAAATTAAAACTA
>NW_026621168.1:0-2433 GCF_000801105.2 Raphanus sativus
GCAAATAAAAAACGCTCGCAATATCCTCACAAATTTGCAACGGAATATGGTTCGTTGCAAATTTGCAACGGAATATGGTTCGTTGCAAATTTGCAACGGAATATGGTTCGTTGCAAACTTGCAACGGAATATGATTCGTTGCAAACTTGCAACGGAATATGCTTCGTTGCAAATTTGCGACCGAAAATGATTCATTGCAAATTTTCGATAGATTTACGAAACACAGTTCTTCGCAACTTTTTGAAAAATATTGTTTTTGCTATTATTTATATTATCAAAATTGAAAAATAAAAATAAAAAAACACAAAATACAATTTTATATTTCCTCGCAGTTCATTGTAACTAATTTTATAAATCGTTTTACAATTAAATCCGGTTTACAAACTAAACCAGAATTAAAAAAAAAAGTAAAACCAGAAAAAAAAACTAAATCTAATCTTGAAGCTTCAAGCCGCGTCTTCGACCTCACCGGATCTCAGATCTTCTTCCTCTCCCAACCTCAAGTCGTGTGACGTGTGACGTGAATCCAACGACTACCACATCTACCACAAATCGTCTTAGTCTTCTTCTAGCAAATCTACCACATCTTCTTCTGCCGCAAAAATTCCTTTATAAGGAACAAAGATAAAGTGAGAACGAAAACACACGCACACAGATAGAAATAGAGAGAGAGAGAGAAAGAGATTACACAGGAGGAGACGAGGAGAGGAGGAACTGTGGCGAGGAGGTGACGATGGCCACGGGCTAGAGCTCGGCAGCGATGGGCCTAGAGCTTTCCATCTCTTCTGTCTAAAAATTACAAGAAGCAAGATTAGATCTGGTGGAGCTTAAAAGTACTTCGTTTGCAACAAAAATATATGTAAAGGGCTTCTTCTTCTACTTACCTTTAACGATTATTTCTGGTGAAGATAAAGAGAACTGGTTCTTGAACCTTATCTGTACACTTTCTCCTTCTCCAATGCTCTTTTGTGGTGAGGAACTCTGGTAACTGAAATGGTAAAGTCAAAATCTGAGAGAGAGAGAGACGATTGGAAAAGCAGAGAGAATGATAAAGAAAGAAATGTGGGAGAGAAGAAAAGAAATCTGATTCGTTGGATTAAATGTATCTACGGACAAGATTAGAATCCTTGCACATGTGGCTAGACCAATCACAATTTTCCTTGTTTTCTTTTAGTTTTTATTTATCTTTATAAGTATCTTGTTATTAGAGAACGAGGTAAGGTTTAAATTTTAATGGTTCGTAGGTTTGTGTTTCATGATGCACAAAATTTTTTTTTGTTAATTTGATAACTTTAGTAAGTGTTATGAATTATTTTACTTATATTATTTACTTTTTATTAGTATTTAGTGTTTTAGATTTCATCATTATTTTAAAATATACTGATTTTACTTAAAGTTTATAAAGTGTATAATTTGATGATTTAGTTTAAAAAGTGTTATAACTTTTGGAGTGTTGGATATTAGCTTCAGTATATGATGTTTGTTTAATTGTTAAGTTTTAATGTATCATGATATAGAGTTTAGAATATGATATAGGACTTAGAGTACATGAAGGGTTTGAAATATATAGTTTAGGATTTAGATTTAAGATTGAAGAATTTGAGTTTAAAAAGATTAGATTTAGAATTTAGGTTAATATTTGAGTTTTACCATTTATGTTTGAAGATTAAATTTATTATTATGTTATATGATTTAGTTTTAAGGTTTAGAGTTTAGGGTATACAAAACTAATTAGTGATTTGGGGTATAGAGTTTATATATATATTCTAGGGTTGTAGATATAGTGTTAGAGTTTAGATTACTAATTTTTTTTGTGTTGTTTTGTGTTTTTTTTTTTCGATTTTGAAGTGTCTAATGTAAAATTTTAATTTTTGTATATAGTTTGTGATATTATATATATTACAAAAATATTTTTTATTTAAATTTTGAGTTGGGAAAATGATTTTGCGAGGGAAATGCAATGGACCCCTCACAATTCTCTGGCAAAATTTTGATTTGCAAGGAATCTCTTCCAAAATCCTTGATGAAATCCAAACCGTTTAAATTCCGGAAAGATGGACTTGCAAGGAAATTGCAAGGGATCTCTCAAAAATCTCTTGCAAAATTGCGAAGGAATTTGCAACCCTCGCAAATTTGCAAGGGTTTTGCGAGGGTTCCATTGCTAGTCCCTTGCAAATCCATGTCAATGTATTTTAAGGTTTCGTTTGAGGTTTTGTTGTGTTTTCAGACTGTATTACTTTATGTATCTGGTTTCAAAAAAGACCTTATGTGAAAATATGTTTAACATTTTCCAGAAATTTAGTTGATGTATATTAATTACATAAGCTATAAGATTTAGATGTTAATTACTTCGTAATAGTAGTTTCACGAATTAAGTTTATAACCATAATTGATTAAATTTCTGAAAATATTTTTGACATACATTTTAAACAC
>NW_026621169.1:0-2428 GCF_000801105.2 Raphanus sativus
TTTCCCTTAGATTGAATGTGCAACATGTTACAAGTATTTAAAGAGTAAGCTTGGCAAGTTGCCTTACTTCAGAAACTAATAAACTAATGAACTAATACACTAATGAAATGAATAAACAAATCTGCTGTGGTCCAAGGATGAGAGTGACATGTCCCAAACGGTCTGATCAGAATTGGAACATGTGACAATCCTTTTTATATTGACTCTTTGACACACAAATATCTCCAACGGCCATATGCTTCTTCTTCTTGTCTTTGGCGAGTTTAAACACACTTGACTCCCAAGGCAAGCTATGTCATGTCCCTAGTTCTAACTAAGGCATCCGGACAGGCCATGGTGCGGGGAGATGGGCTGGCCAGGTTGAAAAGACCTAAAGGCAAGCGTATCATGGTCTGATTTAAGGGTTAAGTGCATCAGGAAGCTGAGACTTGACCAGAATAAGAAGAAAAGGAGGAAAAGGTAGCTGGACGAGTAAACCGGAAGCTGGACATGGTCCGGAAGGTGTTCCATCAGCTCGGTGAAGCTGGTGGGGAGCTCAAACAGTCTTGGGCAGCTCACAGGAGCTGGAGAGGTAGCTCACTCAGCTCAGGCAACTGTCACTCAGCTCAACCCAGCTGGACGGAGTGATGGAGCTTTGGCCGGTCATTGCGGACCGTGGGTGATGGTCACGGACCGGATGCTGGTCATGAGTGTCCGTTGAGCCTAGCTTGCTTGGGCAAGTGAGCTGAGCTTATGGGCAATTAGCTGAGCTTAAGATCGATGGGAACAAAGGAAGAAAGGGGCGGTTTACAAGCGGTTGGACGGTTTGGGACGGTTTTGGGACGAAAAGGTGTCCGTTGGCCATTTGGCCAATCACATCGTCTGGACGGTTTCCAATCCTCTTCCCTATAAATAAACCTCTCCATCATCGACATTTCTCATCAGAAAGACAAGGGGAAACTCTGCCCAAATCTCTACAGAATCAAAGGAGAGAAAAAGAGAAGTAAAACCGCAAAGGCAGTCCGTGTGAGACAAAGGAGATTCCGGTGGGTTCTAAGCCGTGGGCAAGTGAAACTTGATCGGAAATGGATACCAGAGGAAAGGAGAAGGCTGCAGAGAAGAGTGTGGGGGCTTCCGAACACACGCCTAAGGTACTGGATGCAAACCAAGTACAAACCGCCATGAATCATCCATCCGGGTGGTTTGGCCGTTTGATCCATGTGTGGATGGTTGCATCTATTGTTCTTCCTTTGTCAATTTATCTCTTCTCTATCATATTCTGAAGTTATCTATGAGTCTAAACTCATGAACACGCCACCAAGGCTTGGCCAGATCAGAGTAATCTCTCTATGGCCTTGGTTGGGCATGTATGGTCCGATCTCATACTTCCTGTGGGAGTTATTGGGATTTGGCGTTTGATATCTCTTAGTGGGGATTTATAATGAATTATCAAAGTGATAGAATAATTTTATATGATTGATTTCGAGATGGTACCATGAAACCGGTTAGGTTGTTCACGGCCAAGTTCAATATGATCAAGGCCGGTTCTGGGAAATCCGCTTGGACCATTCTCTTAATCTTGAATTATCATGATTTATCATGTGTTTAAATTAGTTTTTGGATGAGTAATTCAATGGGTCACAAATCGGCCAGAAATGGACTTAGTGTCCTAAACCATGCTTAGGTTTGTATTTGCTAGGATATCGGTCATGAATCTTATGCATATGTGTTGTGGGTTTTGATTTCAGGTTCTGACAGGGACCGTGGTAAGGCTAAGGAGCCATGAAGACCTTGGCCGTGTGGGATGTGTGATGTAGTTCATGTTGTAAACCTTGGATTTATGTTTAGCCTATTGTGCAACTTATGATTTGAATACTATGTATGGATCACATTTGACATATATATATAAGATGATGTTTGCCTTAAGCTTCCGCATTGTTTTATTATTGCATGAACCTCAAATGACTGAAAAATGACTAAGTAAAGATTGGACCTTAACCGGCTGAATTACACTTAGACGTTTAGGTAAGGCCGCGGACTGGTTGGATCATGGGATCCAGGTTTGGGTCTTACAAGTTGGTATCAGAGCATGCTTGATTCTAGGCTGTTGGGTTAGGGCAGTTCATCACACATCCGGCTGGGTCTCATGGCAGGTTTGGGGTTTTGGTTAACATGATATTGCTTGAGGTTGCAAATAAAAATGTTGATCTAACCTTTGCCTTGTGTTTTGTCTTTGTTGTCCTAAGGGAACTAAGAAGAAGTCTCGGAAGACTAAGGAGGGGACAGGGGCGTCCGGAGCAGGAGATGCCTCAGTGCCCAATCCGCAGTTGTTGCTGTCAGTTCCACCTACTGGCCAGACCAGTGAGGCTATGGTGCAGCCTAGGTATGGCTTATGCTCCTGGATCACTTGAAGGTAATGGAAGAGGTTGTTCTAGGAGGCTACTAGCAC
>NW_026621170.1:0-2426 GCF_000801105.2 Raphanus sativus
GGATGAACCACGATCTAAGAAGCTTTATTTGGAACCACTAATCAGTGGAGAATAACCAGGAAGTTGAATAAATCTCATAAGTGTCGTGAGCAAGAAGATATCCCACCTTCTCAAGTACCTCAAGGGACAAAGCAAGCTCAGCAAGAGACACGCCAGATGGGTAGAATTCATTGAAACCTTTCCTTATGTGATCAAATACAAACAAGGTAAGGAAAATGTAGTTGCTGATGCACTATCAAGACGGTATACTCTCTTGAATACTGTTGATGCTAAGTTGCTAGGATTTGAACAACTTAAGGATATGTATGCAACTGATTCTGACTTTCAGGAAGCTTATCAATCGTGTGAGAAATATGCTGCAGGACATTACTTTAGGCAGGATGAATTCTTATTCTATGATAATAGATTGTGTGTGCCTAACTGTTCTTTAAGAGATTTATTTGTCAGGGAATCCCATGGAGGAAGTTTAATGGGACACTTTGGTATTGCCAAGACTCTTAAGGTTTTGCAGGATCACTTCTTTTGGCCACACATGAAACGAGATGTTGAGAGAATCTGTGGAAGGTGTGAAACTTGCAAAGCAGCTAAGTCAAAGATCCAACCCCACGGTTTGTACACTCCTTTGCCTATTCCTACTCACCCCTGGAATGATATATCTATGGATTTTATTGTGGGTTTGCCAAGGACCAAGACAGGTAAGGATTCTATCTTTGTAGTTGTGGACAGATTTTCTAAAATGGCACATTTCATTGCTTGCCATAAGACTGATGATGCATTGCATGTTGCTAACCTGTTCTTTAGAGAGATTGTGCGCATTCATGGCATGCCTAGGACTATAGTTTCTGATAGAGATACTAAGTTTCTTAGTTATTTTTGGAAGACTCTTTGGTCTAAGCTAGGTACTAAGCTGTTATTCTCTACTACATGTCATCCACAAACTGATGGGCAGACTGAGGTAGTTAATAGAACTCTTGGAACTCTCTTGCGTGCATTCATTAAAAAGAATCTGAAATCATGGGAAGAATATTTGCCTCACTGTGAATTTGCTTATAATCATGCTCAGCATTCTGCTTCTAAGTTTTCCCCTTTTGAAATTGTTTATGGGTTCAATCCCATCTCACCTTTGGATCTAATGCCTTTACCTGAGTGTGAAAGGGTCAGTATGGATGGGAAAAAGAAAGCAGAGATGGTACAGCAAATCCATGAGCAGGCAAGAAGAAACATTGTTGAGAAGACCAAGCAGTACACCAAAAGAGCAAACAAAGGCAGGCGTGAGATGATCTTTGATGTAGGTGATAAAGTGTGGGTTCACTTGCGCAAGGAGAGGTTTCCTAAAGAAAGAAAGTCCAAGCTGATGCCGAGAATAGATGGTCCTTTTGAGATCATCCAGAAAATCAATAACAATGCCTACAAGCTTGATCTTCAAGGTAAGTATGATATAAGCAACAGTTTCAATGTTACTGACTTGATCTCTTTTGTTGCAGATGAGCCAGATTTGAGGACAAATCCTTTTCAAGAGGGAGGGGATGATATGATCATGGAAAAGTCAAGCAAAGAAGACAAGGAGACCATGGAGGAACCAGCTGATGAAGATGCTCTCACCATGCCTAAGGGTCCCATGACTCGAGCCAGAAGCAAGCAACTCAAAGAAGCCATTGGAGGACTACTGAAGACATCCATGAAGCAAGAAGAAAGTCTTGGAAGAAGCTTGATCAACCAAGACACACTTACCACAATTCAAGCTATTTCTTTTTCTAGATAGTCATCAAATGAGCAAGTAACATATGTGTGCTCTTTTTCCCTATCTTTGGTTTTGTCCTACTGGGTTTTCCAAAGATAGGTTTTTAACGAGGCCATATGTTGCTTTCCTATCACTCATTTAATGTACTTAGGATTTTCAGACTTTCATATTTTATCTTATGTTTTATTTTAGACTATTGTTTATTTTATGTCACATTTAGAGAACAAGGAGCCTGTTCCTTGCCTTCTCTATAAATATGTGCTCGGATGCCCTAGTTTGATTTATCCAATCTTTTATTTTCAGACTCTTGTCTCTCTCACTGTCGACTGCAAGCTTCCTTGTAGTTCTGAGATTTCTTGAGTCTTTGTTAGTGTGTCATATCTAACAAAACCACAAGAGTAATCCTTCCTGGTGTGTCATATCCGAGACTGATTACTTAGGACTATCAAGGAGTCCCTTCCATAACTCTTTGTGTCACCATTCAATCCACAAGCCTTGAAGAAGATTGAGTCTCTGACTCTCTACTTGCAAGGATCTATCCCCTTATCATCCAGAGAAGCATCCTAGGAGTGTATTATTCTATCCAGATGATTCCAGATTAGCCTGTTCGGACATATGCCATTATCTTCATGATTCTTATCAAACCAGGATGAACCACGATCTAAGAAGCTTTATTTGGAACCAC
>NW_026621171.1:0-2424 GCF_000801105.2 Raphanus sativus
ACATTGCTAGCAACTCAGTGTTCCATGAAAGAACCAAACACATTGAGGTGGATTGCCATAAGGTGAGGCAAGCAGTTGAACAGAAGGTTATACTCCCATGCTACACCAGAAGTGAAGACCAGCTAGCTGACATCTTCACCAAAGCTGCAAGCTCTAAGGTCTGCGAGTTCATTCATTCAAAGCTTGGACTTGTGGATCTCTCATCTCAGTGATCCCCTTGTCATGAAGTGTTCTACTCTTTCCTTGATATGTTTTTGTCCCACTGGGTTTTGCATATCAAGGTTTTAATGAGGGAATGCTTCATGATCTTCCAAGCTTGACTTGTTCCATATGGTCAAGCTTGAGGGGGAGTGTTGAGATGAAGCAAATAAGCTACAACTAGAGTGTTTGCATAAGAGGGAATCAGGCGCATGAGAAAGAAGCAAAGGGAGAGTTAACTTGAGAAGCAAGTCTGTCCGTACAACCTAAGACCTAAACGTGGAGTGCAAGACAAGGAAGTGAGGCAGGTTGAAGTATAAACTCACCTTGACACTTACCTTGACGAGAATGAGGCAAAGGAGACGTTGGAGGAGCAGATCACATGTGTGGTGAAGCTTCAAAGTCAAATGGACCGTTAGGACAGGTCGCTTTCCATGAGCAGACTGCGCAAGACAGTCTTGGACTCACCTCAGCTTTGTTTAATCTTTCTCTAGATATTTGTTGTCACAATATTATTATATTCCTCCTGATTCACCTATTTATGTAACACTCTTATGATCTAAATTAATACACAAGAATTATTTCTCTAAGTCTCTCTCTCTTTACTCGTCACTCTCTCACTCTTTCTCACAATGTTCTTCATTTAATCATACTTTGATTCTCATAATCTCTCATTTAATATATTGCTTGTTAGGTTTATCTCTTGATGAACTGATACACTTGTGGAATGATGTATCAGGTACCTTACTTGGAGTCTCAATGAGGAGGAGCTAGGGTGTGATCTGACCTGAAGAAGATGGCAAGAAGCCACGAGAGAAGGGAAGACACAGCCGGTTTCAAGAAAGAGATCCGAGAAGAGTTGGTGATGTGCAATGAAGTGTAGAGCTCATTGCATCACGAGAAGAGGCCATGATCCAAGTGGTTCTTTGGATCCCTTACATTGTTGGTAAGGTACAAAGAACCACTGGCCAATCCCCAGGCCTTGATGAACCTACTCTTTTTCCCTTACAAGGTTTTGTCCCAAAGGGTTTTCCTTGTAAGGTTTTTAATGAGGGGATTCTTCAAGGTTCCAAGCTTGACTTAGGATCACCTAGAGTCAAGCTTGAGGGGGAGTGTTAACTTGAAGAGAAGAAATGAGAAACCAAAGGTGTTGGGTGTAGATGGAGTGTGGTGCAAGAATAGGGCAAGACCTCCGGAGATTGTATGACAAGGCTTTGGGAGAGTCTAGAAGTGTCCAGAAGTGTTATGAAGAGAGTGCAATCTTAGGGCCAAGTCCAGGAGGGACTTAGAAGCCATTTGGGAGCATATGGGAGAGTGTGCAAACTTAGGGAGCAGGCTGTACGGATTTGGTAAGGACGTGTACCGTACGGATCCGTACGGACCATGTCGACCTAAGAGTTACACAACTCGACCAGTTGAGAGGTTTTGGAGTTGGTGCAAAGATAGGGTTCAAGGAGACCATATGTGCAAAGATAGGGCGTGATCAGAGCATGTCCGGGAAACTTTAAGCATGTGGGATCATGTGGAATCTATATGGCATCAAGAAGATGCTTTGTGGAGGAAAGCAACCAATGGGAGCTTCCTTGTGTGTGATTGGGCGAAACGGGTCTTGTGACAGGCTGTATCTGAGTGTAAAGAAGAGACAGCCTGCGCATTGAACCAAGACAGCAACAAGGCCGGATTCATTAGCACCTTATCCTCTCACATTGCAGCTTGGTTTGAATTAAAGTAAAAGGCGCCAGCTACCTTATCTGATCACTATGCTAAGTTTGAATTAAAGTGAAGACCATCACATCTACACCATCCATTCCTCTTAAGTTAATTATAGCCTTTAGATTCATGTAAAGAGATTGCAAGTTGTAAAGCTCTTATATATGCTTATCATTGGCGATTTGTAACTCTAAGTGAGTAAGGGGGATTTCCCCTCTCCTTCATATAATAAAATCTAGTGTTCTTAGATCAGATTCCCTTTAATCTCTCCCTTTCTTAATCTCTTAATCTATCTTAATCTATTGTTTCTGATCTTTGTAAACACTAGTCATCAGACTTCTCCTTCATTCATATCAAGCTCTTATCTTGCTCCATTGGAGCTGTTACAAACACACACACATCAGAGAGTTGAGAACTCTATAAAAACTCACATTCTCCACTGAGTAGTGGTTCCAAATAAAGCTTCTTAGATCGTGGTTCATCCTGGTTTGATAAGAATCATGAATATATTGCCAT
>NW_026621172.1:0-2423 GCF_000801105.2 Raphanus sativus
TCTCATCAACATGAAGTTCTTCACGAGCACATATATCGACTAAATCCAGTCTTGACTTCAAATTATCCTTGGTTTTACCTTGAACGTTAAGGATCGTGTTCATCAGGTTGTCGAAAAAGTTCTTCTCAATATGCATGACATCTAAATTATGCCTCAGCAGATGATCCTTCCAGTATGGCAGATCCCAGAAAATACTCTTTTTGTGCCAGTTATGTAGATCTCCAACAGCATCTACCGGATAATGCACATGTCCACCCACGTCTGGGGTCCTTTCTGCACCAAAATCTCTTAGTTGTGTCAACATTTCTCTCCCACTGATTTCCGGTGTTGGATCATCAAACACCCTCTTGTTCTTCGTAAATAAATTCCTACTCCTGCGATATGGATGATCTGGTGGTAGGAATCTCCTGTGACAGTCAAACCAACACGTTTTCCTTCCATGTTTTAGTTGGAAAGCATCAGTGTTATCTTGACAATATGGACATGATAGCCTTCCATGTGTTGTCCATCCAGATAACATACCATATGCTGGGAAATCACTTATTGTCCACATAAGTACTGCCCGCATTTGGAAGTTTTCTTTACATGAAACATCGTACGTTTCAGCACCTTGACCCCATAGCTGTTGCAACTCATATATTAGTGGCTGTAGAAATACATCAAGTGATCTCCTAGGATGCTCTGGTCCGGGAACAAGAATGGAGAGAAACAAAAACTCTCGACGCAAGCACAAGTTTGGCGGTAAGTTGTATGGTGTGAGAATGACTGGCCATAGAGAATATTGTCTCCCATGCTTCCCAAATGGGCTGAAACCATCCGTACATAATCCAAGGTAGACATTTCTTCTTTCATACGCAAATTCTGGATAGGTCGATTGAAAATGCTTCCAAGCTTTTGCATCTGAAGGATGTCTAATCTCACCATCCGTTGAATGCTCCGCATGCCATCTCATTGGTTGCGCTGTGCGTTCGGACAGATACAACCTCTGCAACCTTTCCGTCAATGGCAAATACCACATCCTTTTATATGGCACTGGAACTCTTCCACCCGTATCTTTATAACGAGCCTTTCCACAAAATTTGCATGCATCCAGCTGCTCATCCGCCCTCCAATAAATCATGCAGTTATCCCTGCATACATCTATTACCTGGTACGATAAACCAAGACCAGCTACCAGTTTCTGAACCTCGTAGTATGAACCAGGAGCAACATTATCCTCAGGTAGAACACCTTTTACAAAATCAGCAATCGCATCCACACAGTCTTCAGCCAAATTATAATCGGATTTAATGCTCATCAGTCTTGTTGCAGATGATAAAGCTGAATGACCATCTCTGCAACCTTCGTACAAAGGTTGCTTTCCAGCATCCAACATATCATAAAATCTCCTAGCTTGTGTATTGGGTAAATCTTCCCCTCTAAAATGATCATTTACCATCTGCTCAGTACCTACACCATAATCTACGTCCATTCTAATTGGTTCTTCTAACCTAACCGCAGGTTGAGGTTCGCTAGTACTACCATATTCATAATCAGTTTCCCCATGATGATACCAAATTTTGTAACTCCGTGTAAACCCTCGAGTATATAGATGAGTCCAAACATCTAACTGTTTTATAACCTTCCTATTTTTACAAGTAGAACAAGGACATCTTAACATACCTGATTTAGCTTCCGGTTGGTTGAGAGCTTTCCCCATGAATTCCTTTAGACCATTTTCGAACTCTGGCGTAAGCAATCTCGTGTTCGGATCCATATGAGGTCGATCTATCCAAGAGCGATGATAATTATAAGAAGACATGATTTTTTCAATCAGATTCGTGTGTGCAAAATAGAATGAGAGAGGATGAAGATATGTAGTGAATGAAGAGGATGAGGGGTGCTTGCATTTATAGATTAAATCTGCCGATATTTCCCACGACATTCCCAGGAAATTCCGACCAACTAGCCGTTGCCGTCGGAATTTCCTCGGAATAATCAACGGCTCTATTATCCCTCGGAATTTCCTCGGAAATTTCCGAGGGATCTACCAGTCCGTCGGAATTTCGTGGGAATATTCCGACGGACACATAGTCCCTCGGAATTTCCCTCAGAATCCGGCAGTTTTCTAGTAGTGTATGTTTCCAAACATATCTCATTTATTCTATTATCCATGTTTCCAAACATATCTCATTTATTCTACTATCATTGTTTCCAAACATTTCAATTGTGTAATTCAACTTTAATAATATAGATTTGTTATGAATATTGTGTGATGTTTATTATAGAATGTTCTAGATTTACTTGTTCCCTACTCCAAGTTATTAGACTTTGTCTCCAAACTATGCAATCCTATATAAGGAACTCATTACTCATGGAATAACACAACAATTCATTCATCTCTAAGCCATACGGCTCTCTCTCTCTCTCTCTCTCTCTCTCTC
>NW_026621173.1:0-2422 GCF_000801105.2 Raphanus sativus
AGTGGAGAATAACCAGGAAGTTGAAATAAATCTCATAGGAGTTGTGAGTAAGATATACAGAGGTTAATCGCTAGCAAACTGGAGCAATCCAAGGTTAAAAAGGAGGTAGTGGTAGAGTCATCATCAAGATCATCTCAACCACTACCTTCTCCTTCAAGACCGCCGTTTCCAAAGTTTTTGGTATCTCCAGCTACAACCAATGAAGCACCATCACCTATTGCACCACCAACACCACCGCCTCCTCCGCCACCACCACCACCTAGGCCTCTCGCTAAAGCATCTCGTGCGCAGAAGTCACCTCCAGTTTCACAGCTGTTTCAGTTACTGAAAAAGCAAGATAACACTAGACACCTTTCACCGTCTGTTAGTGGAAACAAGTCTCAGGTTAACAGTGCTCACAATAGTATAGTTGGAGAAATTCAAAACCGTTCTGCTCATCTCATCGCTGTAAGCAAATGGACTATGTTTGCTTTTTAACATTAGTATTGGACCCTTCTCTTCTAACAGCGATGACCTTCATTTTGTTCCACAGATAAAAGCTGACATTGAGACAAAAGGAGATTTCATCAATGATCTTATCCAGAAAGTTCTGACCACATGTTTTTCGGATATGGAAGATGTCATGAAGTTTGTGGCTTGGCTTGATAATGAACTAGCAACTCTGGTAACGCCTAACCAAGTCATGGTGACCATATTGTATCACTTGGTCATATATGTTCTAGCGTGTCTTATATGTGTATTCCTTACAGGCTGATGAGCGAGCTGTGCTTAAGCATTTCAAGTGGCCTGAGAGGAAAGCAGATGCCTTGCAAGAGGCTGCAGTTGAGTACCGCGAGCTAAAGAAACTGGAGAAAGAGCTCTCTTCCTACTCCGATGATCCGAGCATTCACTATGGTGTTGCCCTGAAGAAAATGGTCAACTTATTAGACAAGTAAAAACAAGTCCCCTAACTTTGAACTTTCTCTAGGCTCCTCCAAATGTTGATTGAACTAAAATCCTCCTGTTTATGGTAAAGGTCGGAGGAAGGGGTAAGGAGGCTAGTCAGGCTACGCAGCTCGTCCATGCGTTCTTACCAAGACTTTAAAATCCCAGTCGAGTGGATGCTTGACTCGGGAATGATAAACAAGGTATGTTGTTGTTTTGTCTCTTAAGTAAATAAATAATCGGTCACATTCTGTGTATACTCATTTTACATTGCTCTGATCCCGTTTAATAGATCAAAAGAGCATCGATCAAGCTTGCTAAAACCTACATGAATAGAGTTGCAAACGAGCTAGAATCAGCTCGTAACATGGATAGAGAGTCTACTCAAGAAGCGTTGCTTCTCCAAGGAGTCCGGTTCGCTTACAGAACGCACCAGGTAATAACAAAATTTCCTATATAAAATAGCATTTACTCTATGCATTTGGTGTTTGATCTTTACAATGTTGTTTATTCAGTTTGCGGGAGGGCTCGATCCAGAGACATTGTGTGCATTAGAAGAGATAAAGCAACGTGTTCCTAGTCATCTCCGGCTGGCACGAGGGAATTTGGCCGGAGCTCCATCGTAGAGAAGTACAAACAGAAGTGTAATAAGGAATATATGGCCTTTGGTTTTGGTTATAAAAAAATTTGTTATTGCGTTGATAGTATTTGTTAAGTGAGTGAGTACATGTTGTGTCCCACAAGCGACGTAATAATAATGTTAAATGTATCTAAACGTGTTATAATGAAATTACTCAAAATATTTTTTTGAGCTACATATACACACGGAACTTATACACTTTCTCAAGCTCCCTCCATCGAATCTTTCTCAATTGGGGCTTAATTTAAAAGCAATCTTATCTTCTATCAACGCCAAATTCATGAGGCTAAAAAGTTGGCTTCTAGAAATGAAATTGGCGATCCGACGGCTGAGGGAGTGAATATTGATTTTGGCCAGAAGGAGATTAAAAATCATATGGCTTAGAAGGCGTTTAGTATAGCGCATAGTGAAAGGTGGCGTTATTCACCCATCCTAATACCAAACCCAAGTAATTAGATTACCTTAAGGATTTTAGATTAGGTAAATATATATTAACTAGTTGTTTGTCTGCAATTTCGCGGATGATAATATTATACGAAAATGACATTAATATTTATAATGTTACAATTGTTGAATAATAACTAAAAGTATTAAAATTTTAGTATTTAATAGTTTGATAAACAAAAATTTTAGTATCTATTTTTATAAGAGCTATGAAATTTGAGATAATTCAACAGTATCAAAATAAGTCACTAAAATATTATTCTTAAATGCAAGTATTATTACAATTCGTTTAAGTAATTGGTTGTAAATTCTCTTTCAATTCATTTCAACACGTGAAAAACAAACACTTTATCCATAAAAAAATATATTTTGTGTAGTTACAAAAAGATGGTTAGAGGCTGCTATAGTGTTGGC
>NW_026621174.1:0-2420 GCF_000801105.2 Raphanus sativus
GAAAATTCAAAACTTTTCACCTTCTACCCAGCAGCTTTCAGCATTCAGAGATTCATCAATGGAAGACTGCAACAACATGTTCACTCAATCCAACCGTGCAGCTAGACGTGCACCATCGATCGCCACTACCACACACCCATCGATCGACACCTTCAACAGAGCTCAACCGAGATCTCATGAACCTTATGATGTCAGGAACGTTTCACTAACACCTGATGAATTTGGAATTTTCAGGGACACAGATGCCTATGCAAGAGCTATGGATGGAAGAGTCCTGCACATAACAAGAGAGGACATAACAGACATCCTCCAAGTTGCTAATGGACCGGAAAACCTGTTCACACAGCAACGTAGCCAAGCAGACATCCTACATCATGTTCAGGAAAACCACAACACCAACACGAGGAAGGATACAATTCCTTAACACTTCGGTCAACCTCAACATTCACAATCGATCGACATCGTTTCAACACCGTCGATCGACGGCGGATATCCCGGATCAATCGACAGAGCAAGAGTCAGATCGCCCGACAGACGATTGGATTTTGGACGACGTGCCTTCAATATTGATGGATCCAGGAGATTCAAGTGGGAAGCTAAGGATGAATATGGTGTCTACAGAGATGAGTTTGGCTATGCTAGAGGAGTTGATGGTGAGATCATCCATGTTACCAAGGAGCAACTGAAGAGACTTTTGGATAGAGCATCCCTTTTTCACAAAGGTTGCTTACGACTTCCAATACACACACGCCCCTACCATGCATACACACCACTACCAATACCTTACAGTAGAGAGGAGGTGGATGATATGGTGACTGATGTATGGAGAGCTCAGGCGCACCTTGAGGCAAACATGCACACATTGGTGGAAGACACTGTCCAGCCTTTGGATGTCAGTTACAAGGACTTCCAGAATGATATGGCTGAGATAAGAGTGGAGCTTGGAAACATATTGACCATGACTGAGAAAGAAGCTACGCCACCATTATCGACCGACAGAGTACCTATACCGTCAATCGACATCGGCAAGACTACATCCATAGACCGACCAGAATGTTCATCACCTAAGAAAGATGAATGGGAGGTTGCTTACATCAATACACGGATTGGAGACGTCTACAGCCCTCTCAACAACAATGTCGAATGGTTAAGCAAGAGGATCGATCTACTACAGAGAGAGTTGGACACAATTCGCCAGAATGACCAAGCTCAGAATGCTACTTTACCATCGATCGACAGGTCTGAACTAACATCGATCGACAGACAGCCACCACTAGCGAGACGAGCAGGCACTACAGCAGAAGTTGATGAACTTAAACATGAGCTGTACGAAACTATGAATTCTCTGGAGGAAAGACTCATCGAAAGAAGTGATAACATTGAAGAGACTCTCAATGAAAGAGTGACCAACCTTTGCAGAGCTACTGGCCTCTTGAAGAATGATATACGCACTATGCAGAGCAATCTTGAGTACCAAGGCCAATGTTCAGAATCGATCGACACAGCCAACACGGAGTCAATCGATAGCGATCCCAGCGAAGCGACCGACCTACCAATTATAGCATCGATCGATACCGCAGCTTTGGCAGATCAGGATCAACAGATTCAGGACCAGTACGCGAAAGACCAACATGCAGAACTACCTGAGCATTCTAGATTTGACTTCTATCAGCATCAGTTAGACACAGAAGCTTTGGTCAGAAGGTTGCAAGTCATCAAAGCCGATTTAGCAAAGATATCTCCTAGATGGACAAGATCAGGTGATGCCACAAGAAGCTTCACTCCTGCTGAGTCCAAAGATGAGGGAAATGTTTGCCCACCAGCAAACAAAAACCCCCACTGCACCGCATGAGTCACTCACCTACCACAGTCAAGCTAAATGACTATAACCAAGCGCTGAGTGGGAGGCAACCCACTATTAGGTTTTCTTTTTCTTTATTTTTATTTTATTTTTCTTTTTGCTTTTATTTTTATTTTTCGAATTTATTTTGCAGTTTTTATTAGATCCAAGTAGAATGATAATTACATCGTCCGACATTCACCATTCATATCGCTCGACACCGCACGACCATTACTAACGATCGACGTATACCACTACGAATCGATCGACATCTTGTCGATCAGGTTTATTCATTCTAACTTGTTATATTAATTAATTATGTTTTATTTTATTTACCTCACCACCGGGTGTTACACTGGGACAGTGTAATTTAAGTCTGGGGGGGAGTTTACTAATATGTGTTTTTATTTTGGTTTTTATTAAAATGTTTTTCAAAATTATTTTTCGCATAAGTATTAAATAGGAACATTGATATGGATTTATATTTGATTGTCTGACCACTCTCTAGCACCATTCTAGATTACTGATTGCAGATAGTACTAAAGATGCTAAAGTGGATCAACTTGCTATCTATATTCAC
>NW_026621175.1:0-2417 GCF_000801105.2 Raphanus sativus
TACAGAAATTTTATTTCTTACTAATAAATCAAAATGAATTAATGTTTATTTTTAATTATAGTTAATATCAATTATGAATTTTACTGTTTAAAACTAAATATCAAAAAGAAATGTATATTTACATTTTAAATAAAAGGTATTAAAATATTATTAAAATTTAATATTAGAAAAATAATTAAGAATATCTTTTTAGATATTTTATTTTAAAAACATTAAAATAATTGATTAGATATGATATATATTTAATAATAACTAAGTTAGTTGTAGAATAAATAATAAGAAGTTAAATAAATGCAATGATACAAATTAAACTATTCGTAAGTAGATAAAAAAACACTTTAGTTTTAATAGTATCGATGCTGAACCATTTCTAAATCCATAACTTTTTAATCAATATAATCTATATATTTATAAAAGGCAAAAAGAATAATAAACATTGATCTCTCCCGTCAATGCCACGATGCATGAGTTAGGTACTGTTTAATTTATTTGGCCTAACCATATCAATCAGAGATCCCATAACTGATTTCATATGCAAAATTTATTTGAAATTTTTTCTGTAAGGACTCATTTAATGTTCCCTTTTTACGTAAACTCTAATAAATTACTATTTACTAAACATAGAAATTGCTCTGACCACCGTCTTGGTCATTCATTCAACTAAAAAGCTTCTTATATTTTACAAGAAAACGGAAAGTGGAGTTGATGTCTAGACGTCTAGTATGTATTGCTCGTAGATGCATAGACGACAAACTTTTCCTTCTAGTTCTTGTCGAAAACAATAATAATAACAATACATTTTCTTCTAGAATTTAGTATATAGCGTATATAGCGTATTGCTCATAGATATCTGCACAGACCGACAAAGCATTTTCTTCTTCTTATAAAAATACAACAATAATAATAATAAACAATAATAATGCATTTTCTTGTTCTTCAAATTGCTATTTAAAATATTTTGTGTTTTTGTAACACAAAATATTTATTCTCTGCGACAAAATACTACATACTTAATCATGAAAATGCAGACAACTCCTTTAGATTAGTTAATGCATGTGTGCACTTTTTCTTACCTCTCCTCTACAGGAACTACAAACTCGCCTTCATCGTTGAATGAATAAGTTACTGGTACCGCACTAACGCCCAACTACTATGTACGGTTGGGGATTGACCATTTTAATGGATTGATATTCTAATAAAGACAGTAGATTTTTACTATGATAGCTTTGATCTTTTTCATGTTAAAGTGTTTGTAATTGTAACTCAAAAACTAAAATCATGGAGCAATTTGATCGATAGAAATCTTCACGCGGCGTAAACAAATACCATGGTTAGTGGCTTGACTAATCACAGAATACGTTTAATGGATAAAGAATATCCGTGGAATGAAAATCTGATGTTATATAAGTACGGCTCTCTCATTGTCATTTTCATCTTTGGTGACGGTGAGATCGTAGGAAATATTGATTTGGTGGTTGCATGTTATTACTCATTCTTATTCTCAAGCATTTAATATTCAGTTGCACTTGAATTTGTTGTAATATGGCATTCGTGTGGGAGCCTCTTTCCTTCGCTTTTTGTTTATTTTCGTCGGTTTTTTAGTTACCTCCAAGTTCTACTATGACCCTCTGTAAAACTACTTAATCAAGTTCTCATTTTAAAATTAACTTTACAAACCTTGTAACTAACTAATAGATGAGATACATATTAACAGTGAGAAAGAAGGCCTAACCCTATAGTTTCAAATCGTTTTCGATGACAAATTTAGGTAGTGAACAGTGAGACATTCACTATTTTTAGACCAGATAAATTGCGCATCAACCAAATTCTGGTAGAGTCAATTGGATAGAAAAAGATTTTTTGTTACACTATTTTCATTGGGGTTTATTGGGTTCTTCTAGTTTAGTCACCGTAGAAAAACTTTGGCCCATGCCAAACTCTAGCCCAAAATTGAAATGTGCTTCTAGTAAATTATTTTTTATTTTTTTACAAATTAGATATATGATAAATTATTAAGTTTAAAATCTATCTTGTTAAAGCTGAAGTACAATTTCGGTGTGTTTGGATACTTGGATAAGAGTTTAAAAAGGAGGTTTGTTTGGAAACACGGATAACAATATTAAATGAGAATTGTTTGGAAAAATGAATAGCAGTATATTTACTTCCTTTTATTTACACATTTAGTCATTGCATTTATAAAAAATTAGGTATTTCCTTTTTGTAATTTTTTTTATTTACAGATTTTACCACTACATTTAAAATCAATTGTAAATAATTAATTATAATTCCAAACTTATCTAAACAAATTGATGTCTCCATATATTGATCATTATTAATATGTAAAATTACTATTAAAAAACATTTCACTTATTTTAACCAAACACATAAAAATATATATATATTTTTTTACAAAATCA
>NW_026621176.1:0-2417 GCF_000801105.2 Raphanus sativus
AATTAAAAAAATTTTGACTAGAATTCATACATCTTTCCGCGAAACTGTCTGTCCCCATCGAAAAAGTATGAATATAATAAATCAAAATCGTGAAGCTTGCTGCTTGAGAACTGAAATTCCTCTAAGATTGTTTTTCCTCTTTTTTTGGCGGAAAGCCTTTTGCTCCTATGCATATATGCTCGACCATCCAGCTGCAAGTTGATGAATTTCAGGAGAACTATCTTCTTTTTTATTTTGCTCAATCTCTTTATTTATTCTAGGGGTTATTTGTAAAATAACAAAAAAAAATGGGAAATTAGATTTTTAGTAAGAAGGTAGGGGTGGGCACTTCGGTTATTTTATCAGTTCGGTTCAGGTTCGGTTCAGTTTGGTTAATGCGGTTCTAGAATTTTCCAAGTTGAAGTAAACCATAGTTAGTTTGGTTTGGATCAGTTTTGGTTCGGTTTGTATTCGGTTCGGTTTGTGTTTCGGTTTGGTTTAATCAGACTTTCTTAGTTACGTTTTATAAGAGAAATCATGTTTTGAAACATCAACACATGGTCATGAAATCATCATGTTGGTATCAATACAAAATAAATTATGTGAACTAAATCTAATATATAATTAAATCAATAATTTCTTTGTGTTTAAACGTAAAACCAAACATAAAACCAAACATTGAAAATGTAATCTACTTATTTTAGATTATTATCTTTGAACCTAGTATAAATATTATAGACAGTAGGAGTGGCACTTCGGTTATTTTATGGATTCAGTTTCGGTCGGTTCGGTTTGGTTAATTCGGTTCTAGAATTTGTCCAACCGAAGTAAACCATAACTATTTTGATTCGGTTTTGACTCGGTTAAGTTCGGTTAGTTCGGTTTGACTCGGTTTGGTTCGGTTTTTTTACCCACCCATAGTAGAGAGAGATAGGAAAAGAAATAAAGAGAGAGAAGATGATTTTGGTTAGTTAGGGAATTTGTGTTTTTTTGTATGATGGGCCTAATTTCCCTTTATTCTATTTTTATGTATGTCCACAAGTTCAGATCAGGATAAAGTTTTCTTACATGTATAAGCAGGAATATACCAAAATTACTTGCTAAGTTTTTTTGTAAAGTTTTGTGTACAAATAAATTTACATAAATTAACCATTATACATACCTAAGTGAATAATATGGAAAACAAGTTTAAAAGACTATTCTTTAGGTAAATATATAAAGATATTTAACCAATTTTAAGACTTTTGATAGAAGTATAATGGCAATAAAAAATAGAGGAAATAAAAAAATAAAATCTAAACAAAAACTCGTTCTAATTTAGGAAGGGATAAACACAACCAACGGAACTGTTAGCCAGTGGATTCAACCAATTCACACTTACCGCTTGCCACACAAAAACAGAGCCACGATTAAAATGAAAAAACAAAACTTGGTAAATGATTCGCTCTTAAAGATTTGGCTCGACCAAGAACCGCTCGTGGTAGACTTTCTGAACATCCCCCAACACGAAGACAGCCAGCCAAAGGCCAAACAGACCCGCACTAACAAGACCAAACATTAGTCTGATGAGCAGCCACCAAACAGCTACACGCCAAATACCTATACAAAACTGGCTAAAGGCAGCCACATCTCCACAAACGCACACCGGATCCCTATACAGGCCGGAAGAACCCATCTGAGTTTTTATCAGCTTCCAATAATTGGAGTTTGGTCCGGATGTTTTTCTTATTTACAAAAGAACTCATGACATGACATAACCTATATATGTAGATATATTTATTTTCCAGGCATTGTTTAGGTTAAGCTTGATTTGAGAGAAGGAGAGAAGAGAAAAATTCCTTTGGGAGTCTTCTCATAACTCTTATGGATTTATTTATAATTCATATTCAGTCTTTGATTATTATCATAACTCTTATGGATTTATTTATAATTCATATTCAGTCTTTGATTATATTTTCATTGATCTTGGATGAGTATCATCTTGCTAGATTTAGGGATTTCTAGTGCTCAGTGTCAAATTGATAATTATTGATTGCTAGGGTTATTTACTGATTTATACACTTGGGAGGCTTGTAATACTAAGATCTAGAATGGCTAACTAGAACCTAGGATCACAGGAAAATTGTGAGACACGAGGTTGCAATCGATTAATGGAACTCGAACCTTCTAGATTAGAATACCTATTCCCAGCAAAAGTGGGTCTAGGATTTAATTGAACATTATCGAATTTTGTCTACCAGTGGTTTAATTCATAGAGTTCGCATCGAGAGTTGGAACTTGATTAGAGTTAGGCATCTGAATATTTTATCATAGCGATAGTTGAATAAATTATTATAAAATTCGAGTTCTAGAATTTGAACCTATAAAACCCTTGGCATCATTGATTTGTGTTTTGAATCTCTTGATTGTAGTCCTTAGATCTAACGCTTTATCTATCA
>NW_026621177.1:0-2416 GCF_000801105.2 Raphanus sativus
AATTAAATTCTATAAAATTAAGAGAAAATTTTGTTAGGTATATAACTATCAAATATATATATATTATTTCTAAATTTATATATATTGAAAAGAAACTAATGGTATCAGATAAAATGCATAAAACTTTGAATAATTGTTTAGTAATACAAATTATGTAATTATAAAAAGAATTAAATAATATTTGGAAAACTGTAAAATATTATTATATTTTTATTTCTACTGTTATATTATTTATTACTATAATTATGATGATTAATGAGTTATTACTATATTTTAAAAAACTTCCAAAAATATAAATGAATATTCAGTGTAAATACTCATATCACAATTAGCTTCAAGCCATATCATCATTTTCAATATGATATGCCATTGTGGTAATGACACATAACAAATAACTTTTCGAATAATTAAGCTATCCCTCACTCACCTATGCTTTGCAGACGATCTCATGGTGTACATTGAAGGATCAAGGCAGTCTATTGAAGGAGCCCTCTCAGTATTTGACACTTTTGAAGCTTGGTCAGGTTTGAGTATCAGCTTGAGAAGTCAACGGTTTATTTGGCTGGGGTAGAAGAGTCGGAGAAGAGGAGTATCTTAACTAATTATCCTTTTGAGGAGGGTAAACTGCCAGTTCGTTATCTGGGGCTTCCCCTTATGACTCAGTCAATGAGACGGCAATATTTTCTCCCTCTATTGGAAAAGATCATAAGTAAGATATGTACTTGGACTTGTCGTTTCTTATCCTACGCTGGGAGGCTTCAACTTATCAACTCTGTTCTGATAAGTATAGCAAATTTCTGGCTTTCTGTCTTTCGTTTACCAAGCAAATGTGTAAAGGAGGTGGAACAAATGTGCTCGGCATTCTTATGGACAGGGCCTGCTTTGAAGTCTTCTGGTGCTAAAGTATCTTGGAAAGAGATATGTAGCCTAAAGAGTGAAGGAGGGATTGGCATAAGAAATCTCAAAGAAGTAAATACGGTGTATGGTCTTAAGTTGATATATATGGAGGTTTTTATCGTGTGACTCGCTTTGGGGGAGATGGTTAAGAGTCAATCTGCTGAAGGGATGGATTTTTTGGGAAGTAAGTTTGAGAATGCAAGTGGGTTCTTGGATGTGGCATAAAATGTTAAAGCTGAGAGAAGTTGCGAAGTTATTTTTCAAAAAAGAGATAGGGAATGGGAGGCACACCTCTTTCTGGTATGATAACTGGTCAGACATGGGAGTGCTATCTGAACTGCTGGGAGACAGAGGCATAATTGACTTGGGAGTGTGTAAGGAAGCTACAGTTGAGTTAGCAATCACTATGCGGAGGAGAAGGAGACATAGGAAGGGTTTTCTTACGGAGATTGAAGCTGAATTAACTTCTATTATGAGTAATCTTATTTCAGACAGAGAGGATGTATGTCTTTGGAGAGGGAAGTCGGGGTTCAAGAGCAAGTTTTCAACGCAAGAAACTTGGTTATTATTAAAAGAGAACAAAGCTCACTGTAGCTGGTCTAGAGGAGTCTGGTTCTCTCACGCCACACCAAAGTTTGCGTTCATGACTTGGCTCTCTATGCGGGATAGAATGTCAACCTTGGACAGAATACAAAAATGGAGTCGTGGACTTGACTCTACCTGTCTCTTGTGTAAGAATGCCACAGAATCAAGAAACTATCTGTTCTTTGAGTGTTCTTACACAACTCAGGTATGGGAACATTTCGCTAAAGGCTTACTTCGGCATGAGTATACTAATGTCTGGTCTGAGATTGTAAGGCTATTGGTTGATGCACCTATGGATAAGAAGAAGGCATTTTGTCTCAGATATTCATTTCAAGCAGTCCTTTATGCGCTATGGAGGGAGAGAAATAAGATGTTACATGGAGACAAGCTGATGCCTCTACCTATACTTAAGCGAACTATTGATAAAGGGATCCACAATAGAATCACTTTGATGAAGGGGAAAGAAGCTAAAGGTTTGGATAATTTGATGCAGTATCGGTTCAGTATTAGAATGTAAATAGAGTTTGGAGTTTTCTTTTAAAAGTATGGGAGTGGGAAGATTTTATGGGAAGTTGTATAGGAATCGGGGTTTCTTTTACAAAGTAAGTGCTTGATGTATACATGCTTTTTGATTGAATAAGAATTTAACATTCATTCAAAAAAAAAACTTTTCGAATAATTTATAGGCAATCTTTCAAATCCTTCTCATGTGACCAATTTTGTCAAATGACCATTATTGAGCCTAATATGGTCAATTTAAAGTTTGGTTACCATTAAAATAATTTTTATAATGTTATTTAAAAATTCAATTTTCTATGGGTCGTGCTCACACGAATTCTTATAATAGTTAGTTACGTAAAAATTCTTAATAAATTGAAGTTACTATACTAATTATTATTATTATTATTTTTTAAAAAATATTATTTTGCAAATA
>NW_026621178.1:0-2416 GCF_000801105.2 Raphanus sativus
AGATGATTCCAGATTGGCCTGTTCGGACATATGGCAATATCTTCATGATTCTTATCAAATGGTGCGACCTGGAGAAGCTTCAAATTAATGTCCTGGAAGCTAATGCAAGTCCTTGAAAGGCAGTGGGTCATAGGAAAGCTTAATGGACTCATTGGACATCTTATTGGCATGATTCATGAAATATTGGACCGAGAGAAGACTATGAGACTTTATGAGGCTTCTATAATGAATGGAGTGACTTTAGACAAACCTGTACGACCAGTGACAGCCCTTATTGACCAGGAAATGGATGGGAGGAAACTAAATAGACAGAAAATGAAATGGCGGATCTGGTATGATCGAGAAATGCACTGCTCAAACCGACATGGGCGAGAAATGAGTTGGAAATGGAAGATGAAGAACCAGAGCTGGAAATGGAACATGAGTAAGAGATTTATCATCCAAATAGCCTAAGGAGGAACTTGGTCGGACCTGGAACAAGATGGATTGAGCCCAAGAAAGAATTGTTCGAAAAAGGCCTTTATCGGCCCAAAAAGTGGAAAGACAAACCAGCTTGGATTATGATTGGCCAGAGAAGATCAGGCACGACCATTATGATATATTTTAAGTGTATTTGGTTTTATTGTGTAAACTCATTAGGAATAGGTTTTGGGCTTTATAAACCCATTAGGAGTCGGTTTGGTGTTTTAAACCAATTAGCAATAGGATTAGGATTTGGTTTTCATTAACCACTTTGGTTTTGGTTTAGGGTTTTCAATTTTATGTTTCTAAACATATGTAGCCACGTTTTGGCATTGAATCAATCAATCGACATTTTTTTCATCTCTTTGTTTTGAGTTTTCTCTCAATTCTACTGGTGTGTAATATCCAGCTTGGGATCTCTGGTTTAGTGTGTAATATCTAGATCAGTGTCCTTGGAGTATCAGGAGGCGAGCCATCTCTCTTGTGTCCCACATCAATCCACAAGCCTTGATACAGATCGAGTCTTTGATTCTCTGTTTGCAAGGATTATCCAAGCAACTACCCACCTACAAGAGATCCAGGGAGAGACAGCCATTCCAGGGCTGCACCAAGTGATATCAGAGCCACTTGAAGGTTAGGGTTTGAATTCTCACCTAGGAGCACGAAATCTATCATATCCAGCAGTCTCCTATGTCTTATTTTGAAAGCAAAAGAAGTCATGAAGAGAAGGCTGAGCGCAAAGCAACAAGGGAGTTGCAAAGAAGAAGAAAACAGATCCAGATTCCACTCTTCAATGGGGACTTTGATTTAGATACATACCTAGATTGGGAAAAGGAGATGGATTTAATTATCAAGTGTCAGGGGTACACCGCAGAGAAGCAGGCTCAATTAGCATTTACTGGTTTATGTGGCTATGCACTTGATTGGTGGTATCAGACAGCTAATACTAGGAGACAATATGGAGAGCAACTGATTTCTTCTTGGTATGAGATGAAGGCTGTCATGAAGAAGAGGTTTGTAGCCAAGAGGTATGGGCAAACTGACCTTGAAAGAATGCAATTCCAAGCTAGGGAAGCTAAAGGATGTGTTAGGAAATCCAAAGATGAGCCAAAGTCCTACTGTGGTCATGAGGAACAAAGAAAGTTGCAGCTACATAATGCATATCTTGATGAATTGCAAAGCCCACAGTTCAAGGAACACCTCCTGAAGATCATAGATAAATCACTCACTGTTGTGATTAAAAACACACATCAGAGGTCAGTCCCACGTCCAGCATCAAGAGCTGATGAGCTAGGTTGCTACCAGAATGAACCAGCAGAGAAGAAAGAAGAAACTGCAGCAAAACAGGGTGAGAGAGAACAATATTTTGAATCAGAACCAAGCACTCTTTGTGAAGCAGACAACTTGGAAAACACTCTGAAACAGGAGAAGAGATTATCAGCTAGGTGTAGTCACGTGCCTGATCAGACAAATAAAGAAGAGGGAGTGCTTGAAGAGTCATCTACAGCTCCTGATTTGGAACTTGTTTTGGTTGATCAAGGAGAAAGTAATAAGACTTTAACTTGTGATTTACTGATCAGACCTATGGTATGTTTTAAGTTCAGCTTTGTTGACCAACTGAGGGTTTCCAAAGGGTTGCAACAGATTTTTTTTGAACAAGGAGGAAGCTTGTGTTTGCATAAAAGCATCAACAACAATCTGATCCAAATAGCAACATCATTGGAGCTTGACTTGGAAGGGTTATTGCATCAAAGGAGAGAACCAATGCTAGTTTCTGGTTTGTCTAAGCTGAGATCACATTCTCAGAAATTTAAGATCAAGATTTGTGCTGGGTATCAGTGGAGAGAAGCTCAATCAGAAGCTGTGAGATCTGATCTAAACAAAGAACAGAAATTGTTTGCTCTATGTGTTGCTCGTAAGAAGCACTGTCCAGTGAAGCATCTAGAACGTGTGA
>NW_026621179.1:0-2414 GCF_000801105.2 Raphanus sativus
AGCTTTATTTGGAACCACTAATCAGTGGAGAATAACCAGGAAGTTGAATAAATCTCATAAGTGTCGTGAGCAAGAAGATATCCCACCTTCTCAAGTACCTCAAGGGACAAAGCAAGCTCAGCAAGAGACACGCCAGATGGGTAGAATTCATTGAAACCTTTCCTTATGTGATCAAATACAAACAAGGTAAGGAAAATGTAGTTGCTGATGCACTATCAAGAAGGTATACTCTCTTGAATACTCTTGATGCTAAGTTGCTAGGATTTGAACAACTTAAGGATATGTATGCAACTGATTCTGACTTTCAGGAAGCTTATCAATCGTGTGAGAAATATGCTGCAGGACATTACTTTAGGCAGGATGAATTCTTATTCTATGATAATAGATTGTGTGTGCCTAACTGTTCTTTAAGAGATTTATTTGTCAGGGAATCCCATGGAGGAAGTTTAATGGGACACTTTGGTATTGCCAAGACTCTTAAGGTTTTGCAGGATCACTTCTTTTGGCCACACATGAAATGAGATGTTGAGAGAATCTGTGGAAGGTGTGAAACTTGCAAAGCAGCTAAGTCAAAGATCCAACCCCACGGTTTGTACACTCCTTTGCCTATTCCTACTCACCCCTGGAATGATATATCTATGGATTTTATTGTGGGTTTGCCAAGGACCAAGACAGGTAAGGATTCTATCTTTGTAGTTGTGGACAGATTTTCTAAAATGGCACATTTCATTGCTTGCCATAAGACTGATGATGCATTGCATGTTGCTACCCTGTTCTTTAGAGAGATTGTGCGCATTCATGGCATGCCTAGGACTATAGTTTCTGATAGAAATACTAAGTTTCTTAGTTATTTTTGGAAGACTCTTTGGTCTAAGGTAGGTACTAAGCTGTTATTCTCTACTACATGTCATCCACAAACTGATGGGCAGACTGAGGTAGTTAATAGAACTCTTGGAACTCTCTTGCGTGCATTCATTAAAAAGAATCTGAAATCATGGGAAGAATATTTGCCTCACTGTGAATTTGCTTATAATCATGCTCAGCATTCTGCTTCTAAGTTTTCCCCTTTTGAAATTGTTTATGGGTTCAATCCCATCTCACCTTTGGATCTAATGCCTTTACCTGAGTGTGAAAGGGTCAGTATGGATGGGAAAAAGAAAGCAGAGATGGTACAGCAAATCCATGAGCAGGCAAGAAGAAACATTGTTGAGAAGACCAAGCAGTACACCAAAAGAGCAAACAAAGGCAGGCGTGAGATGATCTTTGATGTAGGTGATAAAGTGTGGGTTCACTTGCGCAAGGAGAGGTTTCCTAAAGAAAGAAAGTCCAAGCTGATGCCGAGAATAGATGGTCCTTTTGAGATCATCCAGAAAATCAATAACAATGCCTACAAGCTTGATCTTCAAGGTAAGTATGATATAAGCAACAGTTTCAATGTTACTGACTTGATCTCTTTTGTTGCAGATGAGCCAGATTTGAGGACAAATCCTTTTCAAGAGGGAGGGGATGATATGATCATGGAAAAGTCAAGCAAAGAAGACAAGGAGACCATGGAGGAACCAGCTGATGAAGATGCTCTCACCATGCCTAAGGGTCCCATGACTCGAGCCAGAAGCAAGCAACTCAAAGAAGCCATTGGAGGACTACTGAAGACATCCATGAAGCAAGAAGAAAGTCTTGGAAGAATCTTGATCAACCAAGACACACTTACCACAATTCAAGTTATTTCTTTTTCTAGATAGTCATCAAATGAGCAAGTAACATATGTGTGCTCTTTTTCCCTATCTTTGGTTTTGTCCTACTGGGTTTTCCAAAGATAGGTTTTTAACGAGGCCATATGTTGCTTTCCTATCACTCATTTGATGTACTTAGGATTTTCAGACTTTCATATTTTATCTTATGTTTTATTTTAGACTATTGTTTATTTTATGTCACATTTAGAGAACAAGGAGCCTGTTCCTTGCCTTCTCTATAAATATGTACTCAGATGCCCTAGTTTGATTTATCCAATCTTTTATTTTCAGACTCTTGTCTCTCTCACTGTCGACTGCAAGCTTCCTTGTAGTTCTGAGATTTCTTGAGTCTTTGTTAGTGTGTCATATCTAACAAAACCACAAGAGTAATCCTTTCTGGTGTGTCATATCCGAGACTGATTACTTAGGAGTATCAAGGAGTCCCTTCCATAACTCTTTGTGTCACCATTCAATCTACAAGCCTTGAAGAAGATTGAGTCTCTGACTCTCTACTTGCAAGGATCTATCCCCTTATCATCCAGAGAAGCATCCTAGGAGTGTATTATTCTATCCAGATGATTCCAGATTAGCCTTTTCGGACATATGCCATCATCTTCATGATTCTTATCAAACCAGGATGAACCACGATCTAAGAAGCTTTATTTGGAACCACTAATCAGT
>NW_026621180.1:0-2412 GCF_000801105.2 Raphanus sativus
AAAGAAATATATAAAAAGAAATCAGAGTGTGTTGCGGAATTGATTTGGGTACTCAGGAGCTAAGAAGCTCTGATACCATGTAAGAAATAACAAGAACAAATGATGAACAAGTGAAGAACAAGTGAGAGAGAGAGATGAAATCGTGAGAGAGAGAGAGAGAGAGATGTTGCAAAGTAAAGAGAGAGTAAAGAAGGATTTGTTTTCCTTAAATTAATTCTGGTCACAACATACAATATTTAAAGACATTGCAAGATACAACAAGACAAGAAGAATAAGAATAAAGAAATGAGCTGCTGGAGAGTGAAAGGGACATCTCATAACAGTCACCTGCCTCTTTTGGAACATGTGACTTATGCTATTTTAAATGCAACTTGCTTCTGATTTCTTCTGAGCTCTCAAACGGCTACTGAGCAATTCAGAACCCTCCATTGCTTATTTAAAATAGTTCCTTGCCTCCCAAACTCATCTTCTGTCGATTTGCTTGCTTGGTAGTCAAGGAAGTGTACGGACAGACTTGTACTCCAAGTATGAACTGATCACTTGTTTAAACTCATCCGGATGTCTCCTCTTTCTTTATCTTCTCTTTTCATGTCTTCATGTCAATACTCTTCTTGTTTTCTAAAATAAAACATAGTAGATTGCTGGATAGTAGATACAGGTCGTGACCTAGGTTAAGAAAATCAACCCTAAACCTTCAAGAGGCTCTGATACCACTTGGTACGGCCCTGGAATGGCTGTCTCTCCCTGGATCACTTGAAGGGGGCGTGGGTGGATGAAAGGTGATGGAGGTGGTCTTCTCCTTAGAACTATGAGCTGCTCTAAAGATGTTTTGCTACTCCTGAGACACAGGTTCACCCTGCTTGGTGTCTGGATGAATCACAGAAGATCACTCTTCTTATTGTGATAAAAGTTGTTCACTAAGAACAATGATAAGAAAGTCTCCAAGGAGACGGTTGTTGAGCCAACAAAGCTTCAGTTTATTCAATCAATGGTTAATGATACATGGAGGCTCGTGTTTAACATAAATAAGAAAGCCAAAACGAAATCCTAAGCTAGAGAAAACCCTAAACCAAAACCAAATCGGTTTAGTAAAAACCATATCCTAATCCTATTGCTAGTTGGTTTATAAATCACCAAACTTAATCCTAGCTGGTTTAAACTGAACAAAATAATAAATAAACTTAAAATAAACCATCTTGGACGTGCCTAATCTTCTTGGGCCAATCATAATCCAAGCTGGCTTGTCTTTCCACTTTTTGGGCCGATAAAGGCCTTTTTCGAACAATTCTTGCTTGGGCTCGATCCATCTTGTTCCAGGTCCGACCAAGTTGCTCCTTATGCTCATTTGGATGATAAAGATCCTCATCATGTTCCCTTTCCAGCTCTTGTTCTTCATCTTCCATTTCCAACTCATTTCTCGTCCATGTCGGTTTGAACAGTGCATTTCCTGATCATAGCTGATCTCCCATTTCATTTCCTGTCTATCCAGCTTCCTCCCATCCATTTCATGGTCAATCACATTGCATACTAGTCGTCCATGCTGGTACATAGTCATTCCTTTCTCTTTAAAGGCCTCATCAAGGACAATAGACTTCTCTGTGTCCAATACTTCATGAATCAGGCCAATAAGCTCTTCAATAAGCCCACTAGGTCTTGCTATGACCCATTTCCTTTCTGGTACATGGATTAGCTTCCAGAACATGAGTTTGAAGCTGCTCCAGGTCGCACCATTATGAACTGTGGGCTTTGCAATTCATCAAGATATGCATTATGTAGTTGCAACTTTCTTTGTTCCTCATGACCACAGTAGGACTTTGGCTCATCTTTGGATTTCCTAACACATCCTTTAGCTTCCCTAGCTTCGAATTGCATTCTTTCAAAGTCAGTTTGCCCATACCTCTTGGCTACAAACCTCTTCTTCATGACAGCCTTCATCTCATACCAAGAAGAAATCTGTTGCTCTCCATATTGTCTCCTAGTATTGGCTGTCTGATACCACCAATCAAGTGCATAGCCACATAAACCAGTAGATGCTAATTGAGCCTGCTTCTCTGCTGTGTACCCCTGAAACTTAATAATTAAATCCATCTCCTTTTCCCATTCTAGATATGTATCAGGATCAAAGTCCCCATAGAAAGGTGGAATCTGGATCTGTTTTTTTCTTCTTTGCAACAGCTCTCTTGTCACTGGTTGTTTAGCCTTCTCTTCTTGTTTTCTAAAATAAAACATAGTAGATTGCTGGATAGTAGATACAGGTCGTGACCTAGGTTAAGAAAATCAACCCTAAACCTTCAAGAGGCTCTGATACCACTTGGTACGGCCCTGGAATGGCTGTCTCTCCCTGGATCACTTGAAGGGGGCGTGGGTGGATGAAAGGTGATGGAGGTGGTCTTCTCCTTAGAACTATGAGCT
>NW_026621181.1:0-2404 GCF_000801105.2 Raphanus sativus
ATTTTAACAAAAAGATACACCAATTACATTTTTTTAAATGGTTAAAGCAAGTAGATATAAAATATAATGATTAGTATTAAGTTAGTTACTAGATTTTGATCCACGCTTTCAAAGCGCGGATTTATTTCCTTTATTTTTTTTAAATTGACAAATATTTAGGAAATGTCATATTTTCATATATTTTTTTTTTTATAAAAAACTTAAGCTTTTTATCTTTCTTTATCGTGTTTCATTTTAAAAGAGTATAGGCATGAGCACAATATCCGGACCCGAAGAACCAACCCGAAACCGACCCAAAAATCAGGGTCCCGAACCCGAACGGACCCAGGGTAAATATTCGAATGAGTTCTAAATTACTATATCCGAAGAACCGGTCCCGAGCCCGATCCGAACCGAGAACCGAATGAGTACCAGAAAATATTCGAATGTGAATATATATCTAAAAATATATGTTATAATTATATTTATAATTATTTTAACATTTTAATTTAATATTATAAGTTAACTATAGTAGTTATTTTCGGTACTTTGAGTATTTTTGGATAAAATATGATAGTTTGAATAATAGTTTACCCAAAAAACTGTATAGAATGGATATTTTTGGTTATTTTTGGTTACTTTTGAGTAATTTGGATACAAAAATTTAAACCGAATCAGATACTTTGGTTACTTTGAGTACAAATAACCGAACCCGTTTTAGATACTTTGGTTATTTGATTATTTTTCAGGTTCTTATGCATGAGAACCGAATCCACCCGGACCCGAAATTTTATAATACCCGAATGGGGTTTAATTTCAAAACCCGAAAAACCCGATACCCGAAAGAACCAATCCGTACCCGAATGTGTATCCGAACGTCCAGGTCTAATGAGTATTTATGTTTAGAAAATTAAACTTTAATGAATTAAGTTAGTATAACTCTGATAAATTAGTTTTATTATGTGCTTAATCTTTTAATAAAAAAATTATATACTTTTAATAAAGATTTATACTTTTCAATAAAAAAATCAAATTTTTATGAATGCTTAAATTATATTAAAAATAAAAATATAATAATTAATTGATTAATTTTTGTTCACTACACAAAATATTAAGAATGATTGAAAATAAATTATTTGAACTTGGAGAAAAAAATAAGAATTGAATCTGATTTCTTAATTGGCCCAAATGGCCCAAGAGAGATGATGTGGCAGTGGGCTGGATCCAAAAAAAGACCCAACATAGATGTGTTATTAATATTAGTTGATTGCCCTAATGAAATATGTAATGTTAGTAAATAAAAGGGTATTTTTAGTAAAAAGATCAATATGATCCTGCTTTAATAGTATAGATAATTTGATTAGAAAAATGAATAATAAGGGAACAAACACTTCCTAAATTTAATGATGAGAATAAATAAGGGAACTTAAAACATTGTTAGGATATTATTATGCACAAACAAAAAGTAATGTAAATAAAATTTTAGAAGAAGGTCCATTTTAAAATATCACACATGAAATAAGTCATGACTTCTCATTTAATATAATAGATTTGTACCTACTTTTTAACCAAAATATAAGTAAAATCGGTTATTCGATTTTAAAATATCTGATTAGTGTGTATTTTGTAACCAAAGCATAAGTAACATTGATTCAAAAATAATAAAGAAACATCAATCGTGATCATTCAAAATCAAATGAAAAGTAAATATATTTATTCATAGAAAGAAAACCAAATAAATGAAAGCATAAAAAAATTCTGGTGAAATGAGAAATATTGTTAAATGAAAACAAGACCAAAATCTAAAAACTTCAAATTCAACCGCCACCTTTAAACCATCAACATTCATGTAATAACTTGGCTTCATGTAATAGATCCGTTCAAATTCATTTTTACCGAATCGGGTTTGGTTTGGATTTTCGGTTCGATTTATTGTCCAGCCCTGATAATTAACGCGTATAATTATTTGTTTCATCTATTGAAAACGATAAATAATTTTACAACTGAATAAAATCACTTTAATTTACATTAATGTTTTAGTAAATAACATAAATAAAGAGAGAGAAAAAACTTACTTCTTTTACCAAAAAAAATAACTTACTTGTCCAGTTAAGTGCTATGGGATAGGAAATGCTAACACCGCACTTTCCAGGAAGTATATCTATTTTTTCTCATAGTTTATTTTTAGATACCACATGATCAATGTTCTATTGGAATTGCTCTAACACAGAACTTGTGTAGTTGAGGAAAGTTTATGGATATTTTAAAATGATTAAGTGTAGGTTTCATGGGTATTTTAAAAAGATTTAGGCATTCAATAGCGCGACCAAAAGGAACAAAAAGAAAGATGAATTTTTCTTTACTCTTTAAAATTACAGAATACTAGGTGTTTTCCTTCACCATGTGCAGTAAAAGAATTTTAAAA
>NW_026621182.1:0-2404 GCF_000801105.2 Raphanus sativus
TGTTGCAACCCATCCAAACACCAAGACCTTGAGTTCCATTTAGATACATCAACAGCCTCTCCACCATTCTCCAATGGTGTTCTTTTGGGACTTGCATATGCTGGCTCACCTGATTCACAGCAAAACAAATGTCAGGCCGTGTAATGGTTAAGTAGATTAACTTACCTACAAGCTTTCTATAAAGGTTTGGATCATGAAATGGCTTGCTATCTTCAAGCTCCCCCTCACGTGGAACCTTATACCCATCCTCCATGGGCATCTTAGCTACTTTGCCTCCATATGCACCTGCATCTTTCAAAAGATCAAGTGTATATTTTCTTTGAGAGATGAATAACCCTTCCTTAGCTCTACACAACTCAATGCCAAGGAAGTATTTCATCTCTCCTAAGTCTTTAATCTCAAACACAGATTTTAGAAACTCCTTGGTTGCCTTGATACCTGCTTTGTCAGAGCCAGTGATGATAATGTCATCTACATACACAAGAATTACAATGATACCTGAGGGAGTAACAAGTGTGAACAGAGTGTGATCAAGCTCGGACTTCCTGAACCCTCTTCCATTCAATGTTGTGCTCAGTTTGTGGTACCATGCTCTAGGAGATTGTTTGAGACCATAGATTGCCTTCTTTAGTCTCAACACATTTCCCTTCTTTACTAGGTGCTCAAGACCAGGAGGTGGTAGCATGTAGACTTCATCTTCTAGTTCTCCTTGTAGAAATGCATTCTTCACATCCATTTGCCAAAGATCCCATTCAAGATTCACTGCTAAAGATAGCACTATCCGAATGGTGTGGAGCTTGGCAACTGGTGCAAATGTATCAATGTAATCTTCTCCATAGGTTTGAGTAAACCCTCTTGCCACCAATCTTGTCTTGCGCCTATCTATCTTTCCATTTGGAAGATACTTGATTGTGAAGATCCATTTACTAGACACTGCTCTCTTTCCTTTTGGTAGTGCACTCTCATACCATGTGTCATTCTTGATCATGGCATCTGCCTCAGCATTAACTGAATCTCTCCACTCTTGTATTAGCATAGCTTCCTCATAGCTTCTTGGAACATAACTCTCATCCAAACTGACTTGAAAGGCACAATGCTCTTCCGGATAATGAGCAAAGGAGCATACAGCTTGAGAAGGATGCTCCACAGCTTGTGCATTGTAGTACACTCTTGTGTTTACCCAACTGGAAGGATCCTTCCTTAGCCGTGTGCTTCTCCTTAGAACTGGTTCATCCTGCACTTGCACCTCTTCTTGTATATTTGCTTCCTCTTGTGCATCATCACTTCTAACTCCTTGTTCTTCTTGCTGACTTACTTCAGCTCCACCTTCTTGATCAGTGTCTTCCACACCTTGATCATGTGAGTTAGAGCTCTCTTCTTGACTCCTAGAACTCTCTTCCCCTCCTTGGTTAAGAGAGCTTGCTTCATTTCCCCCCTCATGGTCAAGGTGAGGGATCCGATCATCACTTGCCCTTGGTACACTTCTAGGTGCACTTCCTCCACCTTGCTTCTCTTGTGTCATGTTGATCCCAAGTTTCTCCAGCATAACTCTCAAGGTAGCAGCTCTATCTGATGTGAGATCTTTTAGGTCTTCTTGGTTCTTCTCCTCATAGTACCCTCTTTCCTCAATAAACTTCACCTCCCTAGATACTGTCACTCTCCTAGTGTCTTGATCATAGCACTTGTATCCTTTCTGGCTTGTGGAGTATCCAATAAACATTGCCTTTGTGCTTCTCTAGCTTCCGGATTCTTCAAGAACACTCAAGAACACAAGTTGCTTTTTGCGCAACCTGGCTCTGATACCATAAGATTTCTAGAGATTTAGTGTAGTAATAGAGATTAGAGAAGAGATTAGAGAGATTAAGGAAGAGATTTGAGTATGAGAAAGACTAATCCGAGACAAAGAGACTAAGAACCATTCTTAAAATGTCTAAGAGACTTTCATTGCTTTCTTAATCATTAATTAGAGAGTGTTTACAATATATATAGAGAGAACTAATGAGGGTTTGCGACAAGGTAGAGTGGTCTGATCACTATTCAAAGCATGTAGAGTCAAGGAGGGGAGGAGCGCCTGGTTTGAATACTTGGACCACATTGCACACACGCTTGATGCCAAAGGTATCTTGACTAGATACCTTTGCCTTTACAGCCTGTCATAGCGCGCCTCCTTTATCCTCAAACGGTCACAAGGTTTGTGATCCAAACCTTAGCTGCGCATCCTTACCTTCCACACCACTTGGTGTCTTTGCTTCACTTTACTTCTTCTTACTTAGTTACCATTGTCACTGTGGTAACTCTTGTAATAGTGAATAGTGTGCATTCACTATTCACTATCTACTATTTCCCAAATAGTGTAGAAACCTCATCTCTTACTTAGCCTCATCTTCTCTTACTTAAGCCTCTC
>NW_026621183.1:0-2400 GCF_000801105.2 Raphanus sativus
TTTTTCAGTTATAATAAAAACCAGTTGGTTGACCCAAACCAAACCAATCCATAATCCTAATGGGTTAATAATTTGGGTGTTAATGGATAAATGGTTTTTATGGGTTAGTGGGTTTAGTGAGTTGGATGAATATTGGTTTGGATCAAAATGGGTTTATGAGTTACCCAATCCAACCCAATTTTTTTTCACGTCATCTTTTTTTTTTCTTTCTCTCTCTCTTTTTTTTCTCACGAGACTTATTTTTTTTTCCCGATCTCCCGAGACCTCGAGACCTTCATCATCATCAATCACGACCTCGAGACCTTCATCATCAGTCACGACTTATCGATCACAACCTTCATCATCACTCACGACTTGACATTGATTACCCCTTCATCATCAAACACAACAACTCTGTTTTTTCTCTTGCGATTTCTGGGTTTCTCTCTTACCACATCTGCCTTTACGACACCGATCCAGACCTCTCCAAAGAGCTCCTCGCGATCGGATCCTCCAACAACAACTGCATACTCGTTAGCTCTAAAGGGTACGTTTGGTTTGGTGGTTTTGATGTGTATTTTTTTCTGGGTTTCAAAATCAGTGTTATAACTTTTCTGGGTTTGGTGTATTTGTTTGTATTGTTGTACCTTGAGTGATGATTGAAGCTATTGAGGTAGTTAATTTTCTCACATAGTCTGGAAACTTAGCTCATAATTGCTTGGTTCGACTGATATGTTCTGGTTTGATATGTTCTTATTGGAAATGCTTTCTTACTGGTTTGAGAATTGTTGCTTCATCTGTTGTTTACAGGAAGAGTACGTATCCAAGTGATAGCGTTTTGGGTTCATTTGTTGCTTCATCTCGTCTCAGGCTTCTCAAGCTTTGTATTTGAATTCTTTACAAGCAACCAGTCTTTGTGAATACAGACAAACCAACTGAGCCAGTGGACATCACAGTATAGCATGCGTATCAACTTTGCTAAGGACCGTTCGTTTTTACTTATTTCAACGAGGTGGATATGCTTGTGTTTATTTCAAAACTTGCAGTACTATTAAGAAGTGTTTTGGATTATGTTGAAGACTTGCAGTACTATTAATAAGTGTTTTGAATTTTAAATTTTGGAGTTTGAATTATTGTATTAAATATGTTGTGCTAAATATTTTGATGAGTTAAATTATATAATTTGTTAATTTCTGGTTAGCATTTTTTGTTATTAAATGTTAGTAATTTGTCAATAATAATTTTACTGTGATATGATAATTTTTTTAAAATTATGTTTATTAATAGCATTGTTAGTGGATCAACCCATTAAAACCACTAACTCATTAATTTATATGGGTTATGGTTTAGCCCAATCCATTTAGTTAATGGATTGGTTTGACTCATGATCCATAAACTGTTCAATCCATTTGGGTATGGGTTGGTTTGGGTTGGTTTACCCATTTTGACACCCCTACCAATGCAGAAGAATTATAAATACAGAGGAAACTGCATGTAACCCCCATTCACCAAATATATGCAGAACCTAAGAAAATTAATAAAAAATTAAAGGTTTCGAATGGGTAATGCAAATAAAAAAATGTAGATCAAACAGAACAAACACAAATCATGCAGAACAAATGCAGATCAAACTAAATTAATAATTTATTATCTTTAAAATAAATGTAAAAATTATTTTAATGAAAATTAAACATTTAAACAAAGTGGAAGTTATTATATATATAAGTAATAAGTAATAAATATCACGTTGAAAATAATAACAACAAATATCATCATTTTAATAAATATAATGAAATTTAAATTATACTAGACCTTGACCCGCCCGACCAGGCGGATATTTATTTTTTGTTTTAAAACTTTTTATTTATATTAAATGAAGAATTTGTAATATTTGCACATAAATTCAGATTGAAAATTAATTTTTTCAGTTATAATAAAAACCAGTTGGTTGACCCAAACCAAACCAATCCATAATCCTAATGGGTTAATAATTTGGGTGTTAATGGATAAATGGTTTTTATGGGTTAGTGGGTTTAGTGAGTTGGATGAATATTGGTTTGGATCAAAATGGGTTTATGAGTTACCCAATCCAACCCAATTTTTTTTCACGTCATCTTTTTTTTTTTCTTTCTCTCTCTCTTTTTTTTCTCACGAGACTTATTTTTTTTTCCCGATCTCCCGAGACCTCGAGACCTTCATCATCATCAATCACGACCTCGAGACCTTCATCATCAGTCACGACTTATCGATCACAACCTTCATCATCACTCACGACTTGACATTGATTACCCCTTCATCATCAAACACAACAACTCTGTTTTTTCTCTTGCGATTTCTGGGTTTCTCTCTTACCACATCTGCCTTTACGACACCGATCCAGACCTCTCCAAAGAGCTCCTCGCGATCGGATCCTCCAACAAC
>NW_026621184.1:0-2399 GCF_000801105.2 Raphanus sativus
AAACCTCCCAAGAATCCGGTAAAGTACCGAGAAGCCACAGACCGTGAATCTCATCATCAAACTTGATGCCCATATCAGACAGCTTGTTGAGTAATCCCTGAAACGCATTCAAGTGATCTGTCATCGGAGTCCCCTCCTGATACCTCAGCTCAATCAACTTCTTGATCATGTACATCTTGTTATTTCCGGTCTTCCTAGCATATAACTGCTCCAGCTTCTTCCACAAAGAACGAGCATCCGTCTCAGTCTCAATATGATGCAACACATTATCATCTACCCACTGCCTTATCAACCCACACACTTGGCGATGCTGCAGCTTCCACTCTTCATCCGTCTTCTTCTCAGGTTTCTTCTCCTCGAAGACAGGAACATGGAATTCTTTAACAAAGAGCAAATCCTCCATCTTGCCCTTCCATAGATGATAGTTGGCACCATTCAAGCTTATCATCCTGCCCATATTTTCCATCCTGCCCATATTCTCCATCATTCACACAAGCAACAATAACCCGAAGTTATCAAACCCAAAGCCCTAAAACCAGAAGCTCTGATACCACTCTGTTGGGGAAATAAAGGCACACGGCGCATCGAAACTTAACGGTCGTGTTTCCCCTGACCTTGTGTGAACCTGTGAGGAAAATACTTCGACGATAGCAGGATATAGTATAAGCAGAAACTAAATGAGACAAGCACTTTTTACGTGGAAAACCTCCTCGATGTGAGAAGGAAAAAACCACGGGACCGTAGTCCACTCAACAATCCACTATATAAATGTATGTGAGTACAACCACGTCCTCCCTGTTCAACAACCTGAACAGAACAGAGACTCTAGCTACAAAGAGCTATCTCCAACACAAGAACAACAACAACAAGAGAGCAACACAAAGCTTCAAAAACCGGCAGCAACAAGACGACCTCAGCTCACAAGGATTCCGGCAACCAGAGACTAATCCCACCGTACAAATCCAAGGTCCACAACACCTCTGCCAAATCTCAGCTCAATCAGAGAAGATCTCACCGTCAGATTTACCAAACAATCAAGACAGCACTGCTGAAGAACTGTGACGACCAGCTTCACTAAAACCCAGAAAATAGAAGATCCAACCGTTAGAATCCAAATCCCTTCGGTGAACCTTTAACCCACTGACTGAAGGAGCTTCCCACAAAATATTAGCCCGATCAGGATCCGTTTGACCCTCCAAACCCTGCCTTGACAAACCCAGACGAATCTGCCTTCTTCTCTTTTTTTCTCTCTTTTGTCTTAAGAGTCTTCTTGAATACTCTTCTTACTTTTCTTGTGTTATGTCTGCTGTGTTTAGCACAAATTAGGTTAAGAGACTTTATATGGTGTCTCACTAACCCTAATAACCTCCAAGGCCCAATACTAATCTCATGGACTAATACCAATGGCCCAACTTCCAAGTTTGGTTATCACCAACCAAACCCAATGGGTTTCCTCCATCTAGAAGGAACCCAACACTTGCTACAAGAGAAGATGAAGGCTTCTCGTATGGACTAAGACCTTGAGCTAAAGAAAAGATGCTCCGCAGACCTTCTTCCTCGATGGCGAATATCAGTCGAGGGTGAGACGATGACTTGGTCAGGAACAAGTCTTTGAATTGTGGACAATCAAATATTGATGCCCATTGCTTGGACACGCAATGAAACCTAGCGATTGACTTTGCGGGTAATTTCGACAATATTTCAATATTGAGATTATGAGGGAGAGAATCTGAACACATGATCGTTTTAGTTGATGTGAGAGAGAGAGAGAGAGAGAGAAAGATATTACAGTTTATATTTAGACCTAGGGACAAAATACACATTAGTACGGTGGTCAATTGTTGAATTGTGCGTAAAAGGAATTGCTAGATTTTTCCTTTTTTAAAATCAAACTAGATTTTGATCCGCGCTTGGAAGCGCGGAATATTTTACGATGAAAAATTTTACTAATAACTTAACAAATATTTTGGTAATTTTTAAAGAGTGTGTATTTAAAATATTTTTGCATTTAAATCAATGTTTTTAAATTCAACCCGATTGTGATTATACCGGTTAATCCGGAAATCTGACAATTCAATTTAGGTTTATAAAATATTTATATTAAAAAAATCAGTAAAACCCGAGACTAACCGATTGAACTGATGGATGACCGATATGTAATCTAATTGGACTTAAATTGTAATAGTTTCATAATTTGTAATCTTATAATCCAAATTTTAAAGTTTATTATTTTACAATTTATAAAATTATGACATTTTTATAAAATTTTAAAGAGAAAATGATAGATATAAAATAAATAAGATTAATTATTGTATTGTTTGAAAACATTAATAGTAGTATAAAATATATTGTTTGGAAACATTGATAGTAGTATAAAGAAATAAGTATATTGTTTGGAA
>NW_026621185.1:0-2396 GCF_000801105.2 Raphanus sativus
CTCCGTTTCTGTAGATAATGAAGATTTTATAATGCTAATTCCACTACTCTAGGCAGTATATGAAATTTTAGTAAACTAAATTTTAAAAAATTTGAATGATTCCTGTATACAATGAAAGATAATTTAGAATACATTAGTTCAAATGTATATTGTGGTTTGAAATTTTTAAACAAAAGTGAAGAGTATAAACTTCAATATATAGTGCGATTACCGAATCCTTATATACTAAATCACAAGTCACCTAGCCAATCAAACTAGAACACATGGCCAAAACTTTACAAAAAAAACTAATTACTTATCAACATGAAAAGAAACTGAATCGATGGCAAAGTAAAACGATTGTAAAAGAAAGAACTGTTTCCAACCAAAAAGAACACAAGATCTCTATTTCCTTGAACTGTAACAACTTGATTCCCTAAATTTTCTCTGATCTGTAATTTTATGGACGGTTTTTAACTGTTATATTTTATATATATAATTCTCACTTCTTCTCTATCTGCACTTCTCTCTTTGATCTCAATCGTTTCATCTCTTCAACATTTTATCATTATGAATATTTTATTCAAATTCAAATTTATCTTCTTCTCAAAGTCATATTCTCTTATTCTTTTTGTATGATTCAGCTTGAAGTTGTTTTTCTGTTTTTGTTTTTGAAAAGAGCTTGAAGTTGTTTTAATGGATTATCCATAAGAAAAGTAACGGACAACACGGCGCACAAATGATTTTTAAAGTAAGACCATGGTACTAACTAATTTTTTATCATTTTCTTTCAGTTTTNTTTTTGTTCAAAGCCATTTTCTTTCAGTTAACCATGGAAAGTTGCAATGTTGTTGAGTTTTCTTTTTTGTGACTTTTTTTTGGTTTGACATGGATACAGGGTAAAAAGAAAGGCTAGCACATCTTACTATTACGGAACATGAAGAATGAAGACATATCTGCAGTGTGTTATGTGGACGAGATTGTAAGCGAAGGTATTTTAATTTATTATGGCTGTGAACTGTTATAATTCTACATATAGTAGTATACATAATTTAAGACTATGCAAATATATACTAACATTCTTCGTCAGCTCTTGACACTACAAATATTAGGAGATGATCTATGTAGTGTTAGTACATTTTTAGCCTAAATACATATTAAACTTATATGTTAAATTTATATATATAATTAAATAAATTTTTTTCCCGTACGCAGTACGGGCTGAACACTAGTAATCATTATTTTAGAAGGGGTTAACCCACGGTTTTTTGAAAAATTTCAAAAATATGAAAATCTGGTTTTAGTGTATATTTTCATCGAACACTGTCATAAGATGTTGGACAAAGAGTTTAAAACCTCTATTGTCTTGGTTTCTCTAGATAAAGAAGATTTTATAATGCAAATTCCACTAATATAGGCAGTATATGAAATTTTACTAAACTAAATATTGAAAAATTAGAATGTTTCTATATACCATGAAATATAGTTTAGAATACATTAGTTCAAATGTAGACTGTGGTTTGAAATTTTTAAACAAAAGTGAAGAGTATAAACTTCAGTATATAGAGCAGTTACCAAAAGCTCAATATTTTTGAAGGGGTTAACCCACGGTTTTTGGAAAAATTTCAAAATTTTGAAAATCTGGTTTTAGTGTATAGTTTCATCGAGCAATGACATAAGATGATGGTCAAAGAGTTTAGAACCTCTGTTGTCTCTGTTTCTCTAGATAATGAAGATTTTATAATGCTAATTCCACTACTCTAGGCAGTATATGAAATTTTAATAAACTAAATATTAAAAAATTAGAATGATTCCTATATACCATGTAAGATAGTTTGGAATACATTAATTCAAATGTAAAATGTGGTTTCAAATTTTTAAACAAAAGTGAAGAGTATAAACTTCAGTATATAGAGCTTTTACCGAAAAATCTATATTTTGAAGGGTTAACCCACGGTTTTTGGAAACATTTCAAAATTTTGAAAACCTGGTTTTAGTTTATAGTTTCATCAAGCACTGACATAATATGATGGTCAAAGAGTTTAGAACCTCTGTTGTCTCTGTTTCTCTAGATAATGAAGATTTTATAATGCTAATTCCACTAATGTAGGCAGTATATAAAATTTTAATAAACTAAATATTAAAAAATGAGAATAATTCTTGTATACCATGAAATATAGTTTAGAATACATTAGTTCAAATGTAGACTGTGGTTTGAAATTTTTAAACAAAAGTGAAGAGTATAAACTTCAGTATATTGAGCTTTTACCGAAAAATCAATATTTTTGAAAGGGGTTAATCCACGGTTTTTTTGGAAAATTTTTCAAAATATGAAAAATCTTGTTTTAGTGTATAGTTTCATCGAACACTGACAATAAGATGATGTCAAAGAGTTTAGAACCTATGTTGTCTCCGTT
>NW_026621186.1:0-2392 GCF_000801105.2 Raphanus sativus
CTGTTTGCAAGGATTATCTCTGTGATCCATCCTAGACACTAAGCAGGGTGATCATGTGTCTGTGGAGCAGAAAGAAAAAAATCTTTATAGCATCCCATAGCTCTGAAGAGAAGACCATATTCATCATCAAAGCTTTTACCCACCTACAAGAGATCCAGGGAGAGACAGCCATACCCAGGCTGCACCAAGTGGTATCAGAGCCTCTTGAAGGTTAGGGTTTGAATTTTTCATCTGAGAGCGCGAGATCTATCAGTTACCATCAGATCTACAATGTCTTCTAGTGAGAGGAACAGAAAACTTAGGGAGATAGCTGTACTCAAAGCAAAAAGAGAGTATTGGCAAGAGATGAGAAGAATCAAGGAGCAGGCTGAGCTTGAGAGAGAGTATCAACTTGTCCAGGAAGCAAACAGGAGGGCACAACATGATTATTTTCACAGCCAAAAATTCCAAGAAGACCTGAGACAAAACTTGCTTCAAGCTTTCCAGGGTTTGATAGTAATTGAACCAACAAGACCAGATAGTAAGAGAAGGAAACCTACTGATCTAAAGCTGCATGAAGAAACTAAACAACTTGATGTTCAGCCACGACCAGAACAGGCTGAGAAGATGAAATTGGTGTTAGATAAGTCCCTTAACAAAGGCTTTGAAGGAAGTCTTAAACCTACTAAAGAGGAGTCATCAATCACAGTCAAAGGAGAGGGCAAACAAACTGAACCAGAATTTGTTATTCATTGTCAAGAAGATAGTTTGTCTGATCAGTTGGAACAAGAGGAGGATGCACATGTTGAGTGTGACCACGTGCCTCACCAAACAAAACAAGAAGATGGAGCTCTTGGAGGGTCACCTAAAGCCCCTGAAGTGGTGCTTTCAATAGTTGAGCAAGGTGATAACTTTAAGACATTATCTTGTGATTTACTAATCAGATCTGTGGGATGTCTTCAGTTCAATTTAGTGGAGCATCTGAGAGTTGTCCAGGGTCTGCAACAAGTTGTTTTTGAACCTGGAGGAAGCTTATGTGTGTTTAGAGAAAGTCACAAAATTCTGGAACAGAAAGCAGCAGCCTTCAAGCTTGATTTACAAAGTTCATTCACTTTTGAAGAACAAGATTTGTGGTCAAATCTTTTTGAAGGGAGAGAGGATGGTGTGGTCCAAACAAGCTGCTTTGGCAAGGATAAGGAGAGAAAGGCGTGGCTATATTCTGTAGACAATGACTTGCAAACTTGGATACATCATCTCAGGCCAGAACAACTTGTTATACATGCTAAGAACAGACCAAAGCTTAAGTGGAACTATGGTGATTATTTCACACGACCTCCAGACTCTCCAAAGGGGTTCTTGCAAGATCAGAAACGATCCTTGCTGGGTTCTTATGAGGCTAGGCTGAGGAATGGAAAAGGATGGCAGTGTTGGGTATTTGATCCAGGAGATGATCATGGATCTATTTGTTTACAAGTTTTGGATTTGAGGTCAAATCCTTTTAAAGGAGGAGGGGATGGTGTAGCCATGAGTAGAGACATTGGAGAGCTAAGTGAGTCTGATGAGGAGGAGCTACACATGAGAAGAGAAGAGCCAGACTTGACCAGAGAAGAGCTAGACTTGAGCAGGGAAGAGCAGACTTGAGCAGAGAAGGGCCAGACTTGTGGAGTGTACCAGTAACTCGTTCAAAGCTGAGAACACAAGAGGAGGGTCTCCAACACTTAGCCAAAAACGTGGGTAGTAGCCCAGGTGGAAAGATTCAAGATAAACCAGCTTGTTGGTTTAATTTAATTGCAATGTAATGGGTTTTAGTTAGTTGGGCTTTATTTAAATTAAACCAAGTCAATTAGGATTTTTAAAGTTAACCAATTTCAATTGGCTAGAAATTAGAATTAAACTAAACCATTCTGGTTTAGGATTAGGGTTGCTGGAGTTTTCTTTATTTACTTTGTACGCAGCTTTCTTTGAAATAAAATCGACATATTTTTCATCTTCTTTGTTTTGAGTTTTCTCTCAATTCTGCTGGTGTGTAATATCCAGCTTGGGTTTTCTGATTTGGTGTGTCATATCCAGACCAGAAGCCTTGGAGTATCAGGAGGCGAGCCATCTCTCTTGTGTCCCACATCAATCCACAAGCCTTGATACAGATCGAGTCTTTGATTCTCTGTTTGCAAGGATTATCTCTGTGATCCATCCTAGACACTAAGCAGGGTGATCCTGTGTCTGTGGAGCAGAAAGAAAAAAATCTTTAAAGCATCCCATAGCTCTGAAGAGAAGACCATATTCATCATCAAAGCTTTTACCCACCTACAAGAGATCCAGGGAGAGACAGCCATACCCAGGCTGCACCAAAATCTCATAGGAGTTGTGAGTAAGAAGATATGCCACTTTCTATCCAGATGATTCCAGATTAGCC
>NW_026621187.1:0-2390 GCF_000801105.2 Raphanus sativus
ACCATCTGAATCTAGAGAGATTAAATGGCTGTGAGATTAATATAAGAACACTATAATTAAGCTAAGAGCAGATTAAAGACTCTAGTTTGAATCTATCCTTGTGGAGTATCACAACACTGATGGTTTGTGTATTTAAGCTCCAAGGAGTTAGAATCAGTAAGCTAGAGATGAACAGAATATAGAGAAGAGTTTAAACTGATTTTAGAAGTGAATGGGTAAGCAATGATCTGCCCTTAGGCAGACCCAAAATCGTGTAACTCTATCTCTCTACATTGTGATAGTTTTTTTTTTTTTTTTTTTTGAATGAATGTTAAATTTTATTCATCAAAAAAGCCTTTGTACAATCTAGAGCATACTGATTACTTGTGCAACAAGCGAAAAAACAACAAACTCAGAAAAGAAATAAACCTATTTTCTTACTCTTCTCAAAATTCCAAAGCCCCTCAAATTTGACCATGTGAAACAAGTCGAAATTTGGAAATGCAAATAGACTCTCCTCATTAAAACCCACATTAGAGAAAACCCAATTGGGACAAAACTCTAGTGGGGAAAAAGAGTAAGAATCCCTTAGCTAGGGTATAATAAACTCCACATCCTACTGCAAACAAACCGAAAGAAAGCCTCTCAAACCCTTGTGCTAAACCAGTATTGAAGAGCAAGCTCCATACCCTTGCACCCCTTAGATTTCATAAGACTTAGTTTATTTCTGACCTCCTTATCAACTAGCTTCTTCACTACAATCACAGGAAGAGGCTTTTCACCATGCTTGATCTTGTTCCTCTCACGCCAAATCACATAGATAGCAACCTGAAATGCATATCTCAAACAGAATAACTTTCTCTTATCTCTCTCAGGCCTCTTGAGCAAGTCCAAAATAGAAGTCCAGACTGTCGTATACAAGTTCCCCACAACACCAAGAACAAGGTGCTCCCATAGCTGAGATGAGTAAGAACATTCAAAGAAGAGATGACTTCTGGATTCTAATGCACTTTTACACAACACGCAAGTATCGTCGACACCACTACTCCAACGCACAATCCTATCCATAGTAGCTAGCCTATCCAGCATAGCCAACCACGAAATGAAAGCATACTTAGGAGTAGCTTGAGAGAACCAAACAGATTTTGCCCAATCAGTTTGTGCATAGGTAGACCGAGTTAAGAGCCAGGTCTCTTGAGAAGAGAATTCACTTTTAAAACCTGCATTACATATGCAAAGACTGAGATCTTCCACGGCACCACTCACCCTTTCTTTAACAGGTTCCAACTCCATTGCTATAGCATTAAACAACTCATTATGATGCCTTCTTCTTCTACGCACACCAATCGCAGCTTCTGCCACAGTATCTTCATTCTTATCCCCAACACAATAGGTCCTCTAGTACCTAAAGTATCGACCAAAACACCTTCAGAAGACCAATTATCATACCAGAAAGAAGTATTACACCCATTCCCCACTTCCTTCTTGTAGAAAATTTTGGCAATATCTCTGATTTTTATAATTTTTCTCCACATCCAAGAGCCAGCCTGAGTATCATCCTTCACTTCCCAAAAGCATTTCTTCTTTAGAAAATTACTTTTTATCCAACGCCCCCATAAAGAGTCACCAGTCAACATTCTCCCAATAATCTTTAACCCATAAACTCTAAATTACATTGTGATAGTTTGCTAAGCACTTAGTAAAGAAGATCGAGGTACACAGATTATATGTAAAGCTTATCTCTTATTTCTTGTATGTGATTACAATGAGGCTGCCTCTTTATTTATAGAGGAGAGCCTTAGCTTTTACAGTAGCAACAAGACAAAGATACAACTTGCAAGCTATTAAACAATTGTTAAAGGACAGCTTGACTAAACTAATATTATTTAAGGGAAATCAGAGTGAGAGCAGGCTGGGGAGAGAGAATGGCACGTCCAGGATGAGTGAGAGTGACATATCACAACAGCTCTTTGCCTAAGCTCACATGTGAACTCATTTCAACTTCAAACAAGACCATTGGCGCCAATGCTGTCTGACTGTGTTTCTGGTCGACAGGAACTCCCTATCTTTGCACCAACATTATCAGAACCCTATCTTTGCACATTCTTGATCTTGATCCTAACTTTGCACATTCTTCTTTTAGTGATTTAAGGTTGACCCGGACTTTGTACTTCCATGATCTTCCTTGTGCATTCTTTGGGCATCATTTCTTTTGCACAAGTACACCTTGATCACACTCAGCTACTGCTTCTTCCTTCATCATTCCAACATCATGAAGATATTGTCATATGTCCGAAAAGGCTAATCTGGAATAATCTGGATAAAAAGTGGGATATCTTCTTAATCATCACTCCTATGAGATTTATTCAACTTCCTGGTTATTCTCCACTGATTAGTGGTTCCAAATAAAG
>NW_026621188.1:0-2384 GCF_000801105.2 Raphanus sativus
AGTCGTCTACTAAGTCGTCCAGCTGGAAGACCTTCCAGACGACTTATAATAAGTCGTCTACTAAGTCGTCCAGCTGGAAGACCTTCCGGACGACTTAATTAAGTGAAGATGGAAAGGTACCTGACTCAAGATAGCAGCTTTCATGAATCTGCGGCCTCTGCTGCCGTCGTAAGCCAGAATCGGTGGAGACGGACTGTTTGCTCTGGGTAGACCAATACTAGCACCCAATCCCGGAATAGCTTCGTACGCCCAGACCTGAAGAACTTGTATAAAGCCATCCACGGTGTAACAGCCAGTAATATCTTTGTTCCACAAAGAGTCCATCAGCACCTTAAACGCGACTCTCCCCCATGGATAATTCTCAAACCTTTCTAAATCCATCACTAGCCTTGCGAGAGTAGCTCGTGTAGCGCTTGAGAACTTTTTCCCTTCAATGAATCCAGTGAAGATGGAAAGGTACGCGAGTCGCTTGCGATCTTCCCTGGACCAATCCCCGCATCTCTTCAGTGCTGCTATTATCTGATCAGTACTTGGCCCAGCTTCCCGATGAACTCCCATCATCTCCCAGAAAGAAACCATCTGTGGGGTAACTTCACATTCTGGTGTCTCAAGGTCCTCGATGTAGTCGCAGTTTAGACCAGTGATGTTTTCAAACTCTAACAGTGAAAACCTCGCAGGTTCTGGACCAACGAGACACCACATCTCGTACTTCTTCTTAATGTCCAGCTTTAAACCGAGCAAGTGGTGAACCAGCCTTGAAGCCCAACCAAATCCCTGCTCCTTGAACTTGATGAAAACTCCCAATCTCGACTCCTTGAGCTCTTCAAATTCAGCATCAGTGAGAGCTTCCCTAAGAGCAGTATGCAACTTCGTGTTATCCGTATGATACGAAATGCTATTGTGGGGTTCTGGCTCTTCCCCTAATGTGTATAACCTACGGGGGAGTTCTGGAATATCCATCCTTTTTGTCTGCAAAATAATCAAAGACAACAATAGAAGTCAGAACACAAGCTAAATCAATCACGCCTTAATTGTTACTCCAGACGACTTAGTAGACGACTTAAATATAAGTCGTCTAGAAAGTCGTCCAACTGGACGACTTAGTTGACGACTTATATTTAAGTCGTCTGGAAAGTCTTCCAAATGGACGTACTAAGTCGTCCAGGTTGAAGACTTTCCAGACGACTTACTTACAAGTCTTCCAGTAGAAAAATTTCAAGCGGACCTGATTAGTCGCAGAAGGAGTTCGAGTACTCGTCATTGTGGTTATAGATCTGAAAAAATAAACGTGAAACGGTGAGAATGAGTAAATTGAAAGAGACAACGTTTTATGTTCATCTTTTCCACGAGTTTGATGACTTACCGGCGTTAGGGTTTACAGAGAAACGGCGCTACGGTTTACAGAGAAGAAGCGGCGGCGCTAGGGTTTAGAAGAAGCGGCGGCGCTAGGGTTTAGAAGAAACGGCGGTGCTAGCTAGTGTTTAGAGTAAGCGGCGGTGAGAACGTTGGTGAGCACGGTGGCGAGGGCGACGGTTTGTTCGGAAATAGTGGAAGCGGGGGCGCTAGGGTTTAGAGGAATCGGCGGCGCTAGGGTTAGAAGAAGCTGCGGCGACAACGGTGAGAATGAAGTGAGATAGATAGCCGACGTTGAGAACGATGGTTGTTCGGAAATAGTGGGAATTCGAATCGCCTTTGATATCGCCGGTGAGAGAGAACTGTTAGGGTTTCTGTTCGCGGAAAATGAAAAAAAAAAAAAAAAATCACCTTATATATTGGGTAAATAATCCGGTTAGCTTTAAAAGTACATTGGTAAACTTTAAGGTTTGGTCCGGTTTAGACGACTTATTCTGGCTGATAATGTACATCAGACGACCTAATATTTAGTCGTCTGGGAACAGAAGACTAAATATTAAGTCGTCCAATACCCTAAAATGAACCCCTAAACTAAAATGACTAAATTAACTTACTAACCACGTTATAAAATCAAATTATACTTCAATAGTGTTTACTATACACAGAAACGAACACGCCTAGGTAATTTTAAAAATTTTCAAAAACGGTTTTAATGCTTTCCAAAATCTAACCCTAAGAACACATACAATACTACAACATATGTTGATGAAACATAAACTAAAGAATATCATGACTCACTACTTTCACTCATCTGGGCTGAAAACAATTGAAATTTGTTATATATTAATTTATATCTCTTAAGACATACTCCCTCCGTTCCTGAAAGTAGGATTTTTTGGATTTTATTTTTGTTCCACAAAGATAGATTTTCTATATTTTTAAGGTACTTTTGTATACTTTTAAGAATCATTAATTGTGACTATTTGAATTGATTAAATTTTATTGGTAGATAGTTATTGGAAATTGTATAA
>NW_026621189.1:0-2380 GCF_000801105.2 Raphanus sativus
ACATTGTTCCATCGACCAGAGGCTGTTCACCTTGGAGACCTGATGCGGTTATGAGTACGACCGGGCGTGAGCGGCACTNGGTCCTCCNGATTTTCAAGGGCCGCCGGGAATGCACCGGACACCACGCGACGTGTGGTGCTCTTCCAGCCGCTGGACCCTACCTGATAGAACCAAAATCAAGCACCGTCCTTTTTGGTTCATGGACACGGCCCAACATGGGGATCATGTCGACCAGCTTGATTCAACCAAGATTTTTCCATCAGATCGTGACACTACTTTGGAGCTGAATGAGCTAAGTGACACTAAAGAAGGAGCTGGTTTTGATGCACCCTTGGATAGCACACTGGACAAAACAGACATGCATGGTTTGGTCATGGGAAGCAGTAATGATATATATTCATTGTTTGACTCATATCTTCCAAACCACGAGGATTATATGCATGAAATCACTTGGAGAATGTGCTCAACTCAATTACAGAACTCCCCGAAGAAGAATCAGATCAAACGGAGTTCAGATGTGGAAGTTATGCAATTTACAAATAAGGTGATCTTCAGTTCTCGCGAATTCGGGCTGTGTGGATCGTCCGGCGTGCATCCCGATCATTCCCACCGTGGACCAGCACGACCAGAATGAACCTGGACAGTGTCTGAAGATTCACTTTGACCAGTCTGCCTCAATTTCACCAACCTTGACTAGTCTTCATCAAATTCCACAAATTTGACTCATTAATAATTTTCTAGTCAATGTTGTCTTTTTCTATGCATTGTTTTCCACAATTTCTTTATGTTTCTCTTTGACTACAAGTAGTATAAATATGTAGTCTCATCTATGAATACAATCAGTTCATTTTGGTTTCATTTTTGTTTCTTTTCTCTGAGTGAGAGAGAGTTCTTTAGCTAGTTCATCGGTTTGAACCGGCTTGTTGATTTGGTGGTCAGCCAATCATCTTTGTGTGTTATTTGGTGGTTAGCCAATGCACTACATCCGTTCTTTGGTGGTTAGCCTTAGATCGAGGGTATATCAAGAGTCATTCCGCACCTCTTGACGATCCTATCATTCCATCCAGTTCCAGAAGTGCCATTGCATTCTCGGATCATATCCAACATCCGGCCAAAGCCATCCTCCCGATTTTGGGCTTATCATTTGGTATCAGAGCCACTTTGGCTGGTTTGATTTCTATCTTCTTTTCACCTTCTCATCTCTTCATTATTTCTTAATTCTTTTTTGATCCGGGCTGTTCCTTTACTCCCTTGTGATCGCCATTTAAAAAAAAATCAGAAAAAAAGAAAAAAGAAAAAAAAAGTAAAAAAGTAAAATATTGGTTTGAATCACTTGGAGTGGTGGAAGAGTAATCCTGCTGGCTGAAGAGAAACCCAGCCTTAGGACAGTTAAGGCGGATCCACACAAAATAAAATCTCTTCATCTTCATTTCTTTTCTTTTTCCACAAAGTTTGTTTTGGGTTTTTGATTGCTGAATTTTGACTGCCTATCATCCTTTGAACCAGTAAAAGAACTCTGAGTGACCACCTAAAAATCGTGAGCTAAACACTTTGAGAGTGTGAGGATTTTTATGTGCTAACGTTTGTTAAATGTTTCAGGATGTTTGGACTTCTCAAGAAATCAAAACCACTACAAGATGATATCTTCTTTCCTTTTAAAACTGTTTCGGAAAAAGAGCAATTAATTTTTAGAAATAAGAAACAGTTTGCTGCTAATAGGTTTGATTTTGTGCAGAAACAAAAGAAGAGACAAAACAGGTCCGATGATGAGAAGTGGGTCAGAAGTGGTGATCGTCCCTTCACCAAAACCAAGAGAAGCAGCCATGATGTGTTTGATCAGAATGAGATTCAGACTTATGCCAGTTTGGAGAAGATGTTGCATAAGGCGATTCATGCTGTCCGGCAACTCAAAAGGAAGAAAATCACCAACACTTCTTCAGCACCAAAACAACAATGTAAGTCTTCTTATCTTTCAAATTCTGATTTGAAAACTAATGATATTTCTTTTGATAAAAGCAAAGCTGCGAAACCCACAAGCAAGGCTCTTTCTACCAGGTGCTTCAAATGCCATAAGGTCGGCCATTATGCTAACAAGTGCCACAAACAGAAACCGTTGGTGACCTTGAAGAACGTTGAAACCGAGCCAGAAAAGGAAGTATCTTTGTCCATTCAAAAGTCGGACCACATTCATAATGAGCTTTGTGTTGATTATAATCCTTTTGCTTATAATCCTTTTGCTTTTAATGATTCAGATTTGAGGACAAATCTTTTTGAAGAGGGAGAGTATAATTGAACCAAAATCAAGCACCGTCCTTTTTGGTTCATGGACACGGCCCAACATGGGGATCATGTCGACCAGCTTGATTCAACCAAGATTTTT
>NW_026621190.1:0-2374 GCF_000801105.2 Raphanus sativus
ACTAAAGACTTAAAGCAAGAAAATGGGTTGTATCAATTTAGTTATCCAGTTGAAACCCTTAAAAACTATGTGGAAGACTAATGTTAAAGTAATTCAATTTTGGAAACAATACTAAGCTGTTAGTTTAAACCCATTAAAAATGATTCTTAGTGATATAGTAAAGTAAAATACTTTAAAAAATTGTAGAACATGTTTTTGTAATAAAAATCCACTTGATGACAACATTACGTTTTTATAGGTATAACTAGGGTGGTAAAATTTTTAAGCTCAAATCGATTAGGTTCATCATAAATTCAAAATATATTTTAGTCCACAATTACAATTACAAATGATTAGCCCAATATATAGATGATTATATAAAAAAACATAATTGTATACATATAGCTGATTATATAAAGAAAACATAATTGTATATATATATATTAAAATAATTTAAACACATAAACATATTTAATTGGGAATTTGGCCAAACAAAACCTCAACTTTGCACGAATTGCCAAAACAAACATGAACTTTTGGGCTGGCCAAAAAAACACTAAACATTCATTGACTTTTTAATTAATTAACAATGTTTTCGTTGACTTGCCAATTTAGCACGCTGTCAGTTAACTTAACATACGTCGTTTATTGTTGGCGTGAAAGTAAAACGACGTCGTTTCAACTCATTTGAAACGACGTCGTTCTACTTTAATGACAACAACAAACGATGTATGTTAAATTAACTGACGGCATGCTAAGTTGGCAAGTCAACGAAAACATCTAATCTATTAAAACTGAAGTACAAATAGTAATTAACCCTGATTTTTCCACAAATATTACATACTTATGCCACTGACTTTAAAACACAGAGTTTTGCTTAATTATACACTCATTAACAAAGCCCAATCCGATTTTTTACTACAACTTAATGGGCTACGAAAATTTATTAATCTATAACTGAACCTAATTATCTTATATATAACCATCTCTAATCTCTAACCATCTCTAACCATAAAAGTAGATTTTAATATAGACATAAAATTTTATATCTTAAGAGTTTGTATAATTCATTGCCAAATTCACATATGAAAAAACTAAAATCAAAAACTAATCTTTGTCAATGATTATGTATTACATTAGATATTTCGAGAATAAACCAGTCGGTTTGTTTAGTCTATCGCCCAATTTACCTTCAATTAAAAACCATTCGGCTAGCATATTTAGTTAATTCTTAAAATAATTTAAGAATCTTTACCCAAATCTATATAAAATCTTAAATTTCAAACAAAAATTCAGGATTTATAAAAGATTTTACGCAATATATTTTGCACATATAACTAAAGCGATAATATCAATTAAAATCTTTTTAGTTACATCAACTAATTATTTCTCATGTTTTAAATTTTGTAGTTACTTAACATTAGCCCCCTACATTTAAGCTATCACGTTTAAATGTAACTAGATTTTGATCCGCGCGCCCGCGCGGATGTATTTTTGAAAAATATGTTGGTATTTATTTTCATGTCAATATCAGAGGTAGGCAAAAAAAATCTGAATCCGAAGAGCCGAATTGAAATCGATCCGAGCAAGTAGTACCAAACCCAAACCAACATTGATTAAATATCCGAATTATTCAAAATTTTGGTATTTAGAGGACCAAAACCGAATCCAATCCAAACCTAAGTATTACGGGTACCCGAATGTATCTGAAATATATTTATATCCATAATACGATATTTTTAAGTTGGTTTAAGTACTTGAAAATATATACAAATAGTCAAAAGTAAATATCTAAAATAATTAAAGTATACTTAAAATACCAAAATACTTGAAAAATTATTGATTCTCGATCCAAATATTTAAAACAAACAAATTTATATGTTAAGTTTAGGTATTCTAACATTTTTTATTATATTTTATATGTAATATATTATTTTGTTTGTAGATTTTTGAGAAAATCAAATTATTTAATGAACTTAAAAAGAAATTAAATGGGTTATCCGAACCCGGACTGAACCTCAAAGATCAAAATCGAACTCGGACCAAAATTTAGAAATATTCGAATGAGACTTGAATTTTTGACCTCAGAAACCCAAAACTCAAATTGATCTGAATCGAACCTGAATTGGTACCCGAACAACCATCCTCAGCCACTATTATACATCATATATGTGCCATCATATAGTTAATCGTATTTTATATGTATCATCATATACATAATCATATAATTAATAGTATTTTATACGTAGCATCATATAAATAATCACATATATTATATTTTAAAAACTTAATGTGAAAAATAAAAGCCAGAATTTAAGTTGGTATATGAAATTGGGCTTTGTATTGTATTTTTCTTATATATATTGAAAACATTTTTTAATAATAGTTATTGGAA
>NW_026621191.1:0-2374 GCF_000801105.2 Raphanus sativus
GTTTACACCGTTAAAATCGAGGTGTGAAACCTTCAAAATTCAAAAGTTCGTGTATTTTATGGACAATCAAAATTAGTTTGTGTATTTTTTGGGAAGCCAAAAAAGTTCGTGTATTTTTTCAGCAAAAGAAATTCAGTCTGTGTATTTTTAAGGAATTTTCCCCAAAATAAATGATATAGAGATTTGACATCCAACTTTCTCCAACGTAGAGAGTAAATAAATGGATGGAAACAAAACTCATACTTCCAACTAAAGCTGGGCAAAAAACCGAATCCGAAATCCGATCTGAAAAGGGTAATATCAAATCCGAATCAAAATAAATTAAATATCATAATGGGTTCAATTTTTTGGTATTTTAAGAACCGAAACCGAATCTGATTCGAACCGAAATATTTTGGATACTCGAATGTATCCGAACTAGATTAATATACCAATATATTTTAACTATTTTTAAATTTAATGTACATTAAAAAGCATTTAAAATATATATAATACTTTTAAATTATCTAAAATACTTGAAAACATATACAAATAGTCAAAAGTTCATGTCTAAATATTTAAAGTATACTCAAAACACCAAAAATATTTATTGATTTTTATCTAAATATTCAAATCAAACCAATTTATATGTTAAGTTATGATATTTTAACACATGTTATTCAAATAATATGTAATATATTATTTTGTTTATAGATTCTGTGAAGTTTAAAGTATATAAAAACAAAAATAATTTAAATAGATTATCCGAACCCAAACCGAACCCGTAAGGATCTGAATCGAACCTGAATGGAGATATAAAAATACTCGAGTGAGACTGAAATCTTTGACTCCAAAAACTCGAAACTTGAATAGACTCGAACCGAAACCCGAATGGATACCCGAACCGAAACCCTACTTCCAACCATCACCAGTTTAATTTAAAAATAAAAAATAAAAGTCACTATTTTTAATGGGGAATTTTCAAAAATACCAATTTCAAAGTACCATTATTCATCTTTACCACCACAAAATACACATTTTCAAAAATACCTTATTTATTAAAAAGGTAAAGAGTCTTATATCTTTATTTTTATATGTTTTTCAAAATTCTAATCCCAAATTATAATTCCTAAACCTCCAATTCTAAACCCTAAACCCAAAATCTTCAACTCTAAACCCTAAACCCTAAACTATATATCCTAAATTCAATATCCTAAATCCTAAACCCTAAAGTCTAAACTATAAACCCTAAATCCTTAACTCTAAACCCTAAATCCTAAACTCTAAACCCTAAACTATATACCTTAAACCCTAAAACATCAAATCTAAACCCTAAATCCTAAACCTTTAAATCTAGACCCTTCATCAAAAATAGTGGTAAAAGTGGTTAGTGTAAACATGAAAAGTGGTACTATGAAAATGGTATTTTTGGCAATTTCTCATTTTTAATTTTAAAAATAATGTTTGAACCGTTTTCGCCGTGTGGAACTCGCGTTTAAATCAATCGTACGACCCAAAACGATGCTTATAATGGTTTTTTCGCCAAACGGTGATTGAAATTGTAAGTTAGGGCTCTTTTTTTGTTGTTGATCATCGCTGTCTCAGATCCTCTCCTCTTTAGGGAAAATCCCTTTTCTACTCTTAAAAGCTCTTCTGTTCTTTGATTCTTCTCTCTCTCTCTCTCTCCCTCGTCTTTTGTGATCGTTTTGGTTTCTTTTTCTTTCCCCTTTTTGCTGTCACCGTCGTTCTCGTTTCAGCTTTTCCGATCTCCGATCGAACGTTGAGTCTAACCAGCCACTTGGGTTACGACCTCTTCCCCGGTGAAAAGCTCTGTTCCACAGAGAAATTTGAAAATCTCTAGAATTTGTTAAGGTGATTTTTTTTTTTTTTTGATGATGGTGATGACACAAAGTATTGAGGTGTGAAGAATAGTATGGAAGTGAAAGAACATCAATAAAAAGAATGACTTTTTACATTCGCCGCGAAGCTTCTAAGGTACCTCTCTCCTTCTTCTTCTTCTTCTTTTTTTTTTTTCAAATTTGAATTATTTTGGGTAATTAATTAGTAGTAGCTGATTGGGTAATTATATATATAGCTATGGAAGAGAGTTTGTTCGGAAATAACGACAGAGATTGGTCTCCTCGCCGACAACTGGAAATACCTTCTCGCTGGTCTTCTCTGCCAGGTTTTCATTCCTTTTTTTTCACCTTTCTGATAACTTCAGCTGAGTAGATTAGATCCAATTACTCCTCGTGTCATTTGAATTCGACACCTTTTTGCTCTTAGTGTTGAATGATTGTTACACTGTGATACACGCTATGGTATCACATACGAAAGAAAGAAGATTCAAAAGTAATATTTCCTTAAGCATTAAGAACAGAGTTTTGGTGTTTTT
>NW_026621192.1:0-2370 GCF_000801105.2 Raphanus sativus
CGGGAAAGTTCCAAGGTGAACNNGCNTNGCCANGATGCATTCNCCAAGGGCAAGATCCTGAAACAGAAGGTTGGTTGATCTAGTTATCTGGAAATAATAGACGGGTTGGACGGATCGATGCAATGCAAGATCTTTTATGGATGACCTGGACCAGGGAAGTAACATGAACCTGAGAGTGGCTTAGGTTGAAAGAAACGTGCAGCACTCTTTGGGGGTAAGTGTTATCCTTGGTGGCCATTCAAAACAAGTGAGCATTTGCGAGGTTCAAGTTGGTTTAAGGGAGACACTACATGGCTAGTATACGAGTGGCTTGGGATCAGATGGATCAGCTGGGACTCGGTATAAGGCAAGGTAGGATTCCTTAGATCAATTTGAATGGATTGGGAATACGATGTTAAGTGGCTTAGTATGATGGGGATTGAGGTATATTATAAACACTTTTGTGAATGGTATGGGACATTCACAGAAGTGTGACACTTTGGAGAATGGTATGGGACGTTTTCCAAATGTGTGATCAAACCGATATCTTACTCATCTAGGTACTTAATGATCGGGGTGTGGAAACAACATACCTTTCGATACTGGAGCTACACACCGTTTGTGAGTCCAGATATGATCGGAAAGGGGTTGTTTGTATTGGTATAGGGGATGATCCCGGGATTGTGAGTGCGGCCGGAGGCCAAAGGATGCATTCACTAGGCCTTGTTAGGGACATCCCAGTGATGATCCAAGGAAGGGCGATGCCCGTGGATCTGATTGTGGTTAGCCTTAAGAATCATAAAGTGATCTTAGGGATGGATTGGTCTTGGAAAGAATCGGGCCACCTTAGACTGTCACCAGGGAAGGGTGCTGTTTGAGAGTGGGTGTGGACCCCCGATCAGATTCCAAGGATCCGACCAACCTCTGGATGCTTAGTGATCTCAGCGGTCCAGGTGGAAAATATGCTGAGAGGTGGTCATGAGGCCTGGTTGGCGACCATTAACACTAAGGAGGTTGTAGGGGGTGGTAGCCCGGACGAGGATTCGGTTGGTTCAAGAGTTCAAGGATGTGTTTCGGGCGCTGCAGGGTGTGCCTCCTGCAGGGGCTGACCCGAGCATGATCGAACTAGAACCGGGAACGGTCCCAATGTCCAAAAGTCCGTATCGTTTGGCACCAGCCGATATGGCTGAGATGAGGTCGACTAAGTCCAGTGAGGGACGAGGGTCGCAGCACAACCAAGTCGAAGATTGACCTATGGTTGGAGTGAGACGGTGGAGTTCCGGAGTGGACAGGACCGGAATGTGATCGAGTTCTTTAAGACTTGACTGATACATTGAGTAGCTTGGAGATTGGGTAAATCTACTAAGACTCGAGTATGCAGTATGTTCTTAAGGACTGAAAATGATCTAGTCATGGACGAGGATCAAAGTATGACTATGTCTGGTGATGGACAGAAGTCAAGTATGAGGCGGTTTAGTCTAGTAGGGATTAAGATCGCAATAGGGCCAAGCTGGGATAAGCTGTGGTCAGTTAAAGAATGATCCAGTAAGTTGTGACTGGGGTCATGAACCTTAGCGGATGTGCAGGAAGCAAAGAGTTCAGTTGGAACCTTTGTCATGATATGTGATGTAGGCACCACGGGATTCGAGGACGAATCCATTCTAAGTGGGGGAGACTTGTCATGTCCCCGATCCTGGATATGATCCTTAGGATCGACCATGGTGCAAGGAGACGCACCAGTAAGCTCCTGTGACCTAAACACAAGGGTATCATGGCCTGGAAGTAAGGTTAAGGGCATCAGGAAGCTAAGATATAGCTAAACCAAGAAGGAGACAAGTATAAAGGAGCTGTACAAAGTGTATGGCAGCTGGGCGATGCAGTGAGCAAGCTCGACCAGCTAGATGAAGTGTAGTGCAGCTCAGTGTAGCTCACTGAAGAGTGTGTCAGCTCCCTGAGCTGGATGAACTAGCTCACTCAGCTGGGTCAGCTGGGGATCAGCTCAACTCAGCTAGACTGAGTGTTCAAGTCTTGGGCAGTTGGGCCAGGTCCGGACAGTGGTCGGACCATGTGGACCACCCGGGTGTGCCGGTGAGCCGGTGGGCACTTGTGGTTGAACCAGGGGCTTGGGCAACCAGCCTAGGCTTGTGTGTGACGTGTCTAGAGGTAGTTATTGCTGTCAAGGACGTCTGGTAACTGCCCTAGGCGAACAGGTGTGATCTGGACCATTGATTAAATCAATGGCCAGAAATGAAACCGAAGGGATGCAATGGTTAAGAAGTAACCACCCCTTCTTCTATAAATACAAGGCAAGTCCGTGCCTTTGCAGGCACGTCAGGGCTTCATTCTTCTTCCTGAAACACAAAGAAAAACAGAGAAAAACAGAGAGATGGT
>NW_026621193.1:0-2365 GCF_000801105.2 Raphanus sativus
ATTATCCAAGCAACTACCCACCTACAAGAGATCCAGGGAGAGACAGCCATTCCAGGGCTGCACCAAGTGGTATCAGAGCATACAGGGTGATCCTGTGTGTGTGGAGCAGAAAAGAACATCTTTAGAGCAGCTCATAGCTCTAAGGAGAAGACCACCTCCATCACCTTTCATCCACCCGCGCCCCCTTCAAGTGATCTAGGGAGAGACAGCCATTCCCTTCAAATTGATTTGGAACGGTTGAAAAGAAAATCTAGGTCAGCTCAAGAAAGTGTTAGGACATCCAGGGATGAGTCAAAGACCTACTGTGGTCGTGAGGCACAAAGCAAGTCTCAGCTACTGCAAACACATCTTGGTGATCTTGACTATGTGCAGAGTACACTGTTCAAAGACAACCTAAGGAACATGATAGCTGAATCACTCACTGCTGTGATTAAAAACCCACAACAGAGGCCAGTCCCACGTCCAGCATCAGGGGATGGTGAGCTAAGTTGTTATCAGAAAGCACAAGCTGAGGAGAAAGAAAAGATTGCAGCAAAACCGGCTGTGAAGATATCAGAGATTGAACCAGCATTGGCCATTCCTTTTCAAGGAGAACATTCAGCCATTCAACTACAGCAAGTGGAGCACGTACCAGGAGCTTTGTGTGGTCTTAATCAGGACCAAAAAAAGGTTAAAGAAGAAGGAGAACTTGGTGAGGCACTTGTAGTTCATAAAGAGTTACTTGAGACTTTGACTGAACAAGGTGGATTCATTAGATTGTTTTCTTGTGATTTATTGATCAGACCTATGGTATGTCTTCAGCTCAGCTTAGTGGAGCATCTGAGAGTTGTCCAGGGCCTGCAACAAGTTGTTTTTGAACCAGGAGGAAGCTTAAGTATTGGTAGAAGAAGTAACAATTTTCTGGGTCAGAAAACAGTTTCATACAAGTTTGATTTGCAGAGTTCATTTACTCATAAAGAACAAGATTTGTGGTCAAATATTTTTGAAGGGAGAGAGGATGGAGTGATCTTAACTAGCTGCAGTAAGCATAGAGGAAGAACAGGAGGCAACACATCCTTTATAAGTTTCATAACTGATCAGAACAAGCTGAGAAGAGATAAACAGGAACTGGTGGTGGTTAAAGAGAAGAAGCCAGAACTGGAGGATGAGTATGGGGACAAAACCACACGACCACCTGACCAGAAGAAGGATAAACTGAGAGTACATGGTCTCATGTCCATGTGCAGGACGTGTGGCATCATCCAGGAGAGAAGCAGACAGCTTTAAACTCAACAAAGTGGAGGAATCATCTACCTTAGAAGCTACATGCCTTGAGAAAAGTTCCAAGATGTTGTTGAGACATGAAAAAGGATTGAAATACTTTGTGTTTGACCCTGGAGAGATTAGAGAAGTGATCATATCTCCCAAGGCCATATCATGCACTCTGTTGTTGAGTGATCAAGGTTCTATCATCCTACAGAGCTTGGATTTGAGGACAAATCCTTTTAAAGGAGGAGGGGATGGTGTAGCCATGACCAGAGACATTGGAGAGCTGAGTGAGTCTGATGAGGAAGTGCTGATTGAACCTGACTTAGAAGAGGAGCTTGAAGCTGATGAACCTGAACTGGACCTGAGAAGAGAAGAACCAGATGAGCTAGCTAGCTTGTGGAATGGACCAGTAACCAGATCAAGGCTGAGAGCACAAGAGAAGAGTCTCCTACACTTCATCAAAATCGTGAAAGATGGATCAGAAGGAGAAAACCAAGATAAACCAGCCTGTTGGTTTAATTTAATTGCAATGTAATGGGTTTAGTTTATTGGGTTTTCATTTAATTTAAACCAAAGACAATTAGGATTATTAAACCAAGTTTTGGTAGGATTAGGATTTTAAAATAAACCAACTTCGTGGGTTTAGAGTAGAGATTAGATTAAACCACCTCGGTTTACATCTAGGGTTAGTTGGCGATTTCTTTTAAAACTTGTACGCAGCTTTCATTCTTTTTCAACTTGGAATCTAATAATTTTACAGCAACTTTGCTTGCTTTTGTCTCTTGCTTTCTCTGTTCAGCTTAAGAACATTGACCTCACTTAAAGGAAGGAATTCCTTGTGAATCCATCTTAGACAATACAGGGTGATTCTGTGTCTTTGAGTAGCAAAACAGCTTCTGAGCAATCCATAGCTCTTTAGCAAAGTTCATCATCAACATCTATCATCTATCCACAAGCCTTGAAGCAGATTGAGTCTTTGATTCTCTGTTTGCAAGGATTATCCAAGCAACTACCCACCTACAAGAGATCCAGGGAGAGACAGCCATTCCAGGGTTGCACCATACCCCACTTTCTATCCAGATGATTCCAGATTGGCCTGTTCGGACATATGGCAATA
>NW_026621194.1:0-2365 GCF_000801105.2 Raphanus sativus
GTTGTGAGTAAGAAGATATCCCACTTTCTATCCAGATGATTCCAGATTAGCCTGTTCGGACCAGATCCACCTTGAAGATATCCCACTTTCTATCCAGATGATTCCAGATTATTCTCCACTTAATAAGATCCTAGGATGTATTATCTGGATGATATGGATAGATCCTTGCAAGAACAAGGCAAAGACTCAAGATCTTCAAGGCAGTGGACTGATGGTTGATTCAAAGAGTTACGGAAAGACTCCTTGACACTTTTAGATGACTAGATCGGATATGACACACCAACTTAGACACCTAGGGTTTGCTGGATACTACACACCAACAAGATCACTCAAGAACTCGTAAACAAGTTTAAGAGAGAACAAAGGTTTTGATTAAAAGATGACTCCTTAAAAAGAAACTTGCGACAAGTTTAAATAGAGAGAAGACTTGAACAGGCTCAAGTTCTCGAGATCATTAAAGGGAACACGCTCCCTTGGTACTCAAACAAAGACCAAAGACTAAGTTCAAAAATATAAAAGAGTTTGCGTATTATAAAACATGAAATAAAGACTATAGACTAAAGATAACATAAGATAGAAATGTGGTTGGTCCAAAGCATCCGAGATGCACCAAAGATACATCATCTAGGTGATATGAAAGTGAACTCATGGCCTCATTAAAAACCTTAGTTGGAAAACCCAGTGGGACAAAACCAACTAAGGGAAAAAGAGTACACACAACACTTGCCTAGATGATGATCAGCTTGAAGGTTTAGCTTGAAGTGTGGTAAGTGTGTCTTGGTTACTCAAGCTACGACCAGGACTATCTTCTTGCTTCCAAGATATCTTAAGTATGTTCCCAACAGCTTCATGGAGTCTTCTTGTCATTGCACGAGTCATGGGACCTTTGGGAATGGCCAAGGCATCTCCATCTTCATCCTGCTTATCCTTGATCACCTCTTCTCTATCTTTATCAAGTTGTTGGTCCATGATCACATCATCCTCTCCCTCTTGAAAAGGATTTGTCCTCAAATCTGGTTCATCTGCAATAAAAGGGATCAAGTCAGTAACATTGAAACTATTACTCACATCATACTTACCTTGGAGATCCAGTTTGTAAGCATTGTTGCTCTTCTTTGTGACCTCAAAAGGTCCATCTATTCTCGGCATGAGCTTGGACTTCCTTTGATTAGGAAACCTCTCTTTCCTTAGGTGAACCCATACTTTATCACCTACTTCAAAGATCATCTCTCGTTTGCCCTTATTCGCATTTTTAACATACTGCTTGGTTTTCTCTTCAATGTTGCGCCTTGCTTGCTCATGGAGTTGTTTCACCATTTCTGCCTTCTTTTTGCCATCCATACTAATCCTTTCACACTCAGGTAAAGGTATTAAATCCAAAGGAGAGGTGGGATTGAACCCATAAACAATTTCAAAAGGAGAAAACTTAGAAGCAGAGTGCACAGCATGATTATATGCAAATTCACAATGAGGCAAACAGTCTTCCCATGATTTCAAGTTCTTCTTTATGAATGCACGCAAGAGTGTTCCTAAAGTTCTATTCACTACTTCAGTTTGACCATCAGTTTGTAGGTGACAAGTAGTTGAGAACAACAGTTGAGTGCCTAACTTAGACCAAAGTGTCTTCCAAAAGTAACTAAGGAACTTGGTGTCTCTATCAGATACTATAGTTCTAGGCATGCCATGCAAACGCACAATCTCTTTAAAGAACAAGTTAGCAATATGCAATGCATCATCAGTTTTGTGACAAGCAATGAAGTGAGCCATTTTGGAGAACCTATCAACAACTACAAAGATTGAATCCTTTCCCGTTCTAGTCCTAGGCAATCCAACAATAAAATCCATAGAGATGTCATTCCAAGGGTGATAAGGAATGAGTAAAGGAGTATACAAACCGTGAGCTTGGACTTTGGACTTAGCTTGTTTACATGTTGCACATCTCTCACAGATTCTCTCCACATCTCTCTTCATGCGATGCCAAAAGAAATGATCCTGCAAAACTTTAAGAGTCTTGGCAATACCAAAATGTCCCATAAGACTTCCTCCATGTGCTTCCCTAACAAACAAATCTCTCAAAGAACAATTAGGCACACACAAACGATTATCATAGAAGAGAAATCCATCTTGTCTAAAATAATGACCAGCAGCAAACTTTTCACACGACTTGTATGCATCTTTAAACTCAGGATCAGTTTCATACATTTCTTTAAGTTGTTCAAAGCCTAGTAGCTTAGCATCAAGAGTGTTTAAGAGAACATACCTCCGAGATAGTGCATCAGCCACTATATTGTCCTTACCTTGTTTGTATTTGATCACATAAGGAAAGGTTTCTATGAACTCAACCCATCTCGCATGTATTTTACTC
>NW_026621195.1:0-2364 GCF_000801105.2 Raphanus sativus
GAATGTCATATGAGTTCCTTGGAATATTCTGAGACGTTCCTAAACTGTATTTAAACGTCATTACCCTATCCACTGGTTTGTTTCGAGCAATTTTGGGAGATTTTTGGAGTTATTTAATGCATAATTACACAGAATCTTTAGAATTTTATCTATTGATAGAGAACAAGCTATGGTGATTTTGAGCTCATCTTTTCACAATTGATAGAGATTTTTGATTATCTTAACAATGCCACCAGTTTGAGGTCAATCGGGTCCTTAGTCAAGAGTTATAATAATTTTACTGATAAGTGGTCGTTTGACGCACAAAGAAAAACTTAATATCCTAAGACATATGTGGACAATGCACATAAGGTTGTGGATGTAAGCAGACATCCTTGGAATGTCATAAGACTTCTTTGAATGTCATAAGACTTCCTTGGAATGTCATAAGACTTCCTTGGAATGTCATGAAACGTTCCTAAACCTTTATTTAACGTCATTACCTATTTTGGTTTGTTTCGAGCAATTTTAGGAAGATTTTGGAATTATTTTAAATTCATAACTGCACAAAACTTTCAAAAAATTTTATAAGACTTCTTTGGAATGTCATAAGACTTCTTTGGAATGTCCTGCAGACGTTCTTAAACTATATTCGAACGTCATTACTGTATCCACTCGTTTATTTCGAAAATTTTTAGGAGATTTGGAGTTGTTTAAATACATAACTGCACAAAATTTTCAGAATTTTCAAAAATTTCAGAGCTTTATGAACTTTTATGTGATCGTCATTACCCTGCCTACTGTACATTTTAAGCAATAAGACTTCTTTGGAATGTCATATGAGTTCCTTGGAATATTCTGAGACGTTCCTAAACTGTATTTAAACGTCATTACCCTATCCACTGGTTTGTTTCGAGCAATTTTGGGAGATTTTGAGTTATTTAAATGCATAATTACACAGAACACTTTAGAATTTTATCTATTGATAGAGAACAAGCTATGGTGATTTTGAGTTCATCTTTTCACAATTGATAGAGATTTTGATTATCTTTAACAATGCCACCAGTTTGAGGTCAATCGGGTCCTTAGTCAAGAGTTATAATAATTTTACTGATAAGTGGTCGTTTGACGCACAAAGAAAAAACTTAATATCCTAAGACATATGTGGAAAATGCACATAAGGTTGTGGAATGTAAGCAGACATCCTTGGAATGTCATAAGACTTCTTTGGAATGTCATAAGACTTCCTTGGAATGTCATAGACTTCCTTGGAATGTCATGAAACGTTTTATAAACTTTATTTAAACGTCATTACCCTATTTGGTTTGTTTCGAGCAATTTTAGGAGATTTTGGAATTATTTAAATTCATAACTGCACAAAACTTTCAAAAATTTTTATAAGACTTCTTTGGAATGTCATAAGACTTCTTTGGAATGTCCAGAGACGTTCTAAACTATATTTCGAACGTCATCTACTGTATCCACTCGTTATTTCGAAAAATTTTAGGAGATTTTGGAGTTGTTTAAATACATAACTGCACAAAATTTTCAGAATTTTCAAAAATTTCAGAGCTTATGAACTTATGTGATCGTCATTACCTGCCTACTGGTACATTATTAAGCAATAAGACTTCTTTGGAATGTCATATGAGTTCCTTGGAATATTCTGAGACGTTCCTAAACTGTATTTAAACGTCATTACCCTATCCACTGGTTTGTTTCGAGCAATTTTGGGAGATTTTGGAGTTATTTAAATGCATAATTACACAGAATCTTTAGAATTTTATCTATTGATAGAGAACAAGCTATGGTGATTTTGAGCTCATCTTTCACAATTGATAGAGATTTTGATTATCTTAACAATGCCACCAGTTTGAGGTCAATCGGGTCCTTAGTCAAGAGTTATAATAATTTTACTGATAAGTGGTCGTTTGACGCACAAAAAAAAAACTTAATATCCTAAGACATATGTGACAATGCACATAAGGTTTGTGGAATGTAAGCAGACATCCTTCGAATGTCATAAGACCTTCTTTGGAATGTCATAAGACTTCCTTGGAATGTCAAAAGAGTTCCTTGAATGTCATGAAACGTTCTTAAACTTTATTTAACGTCATTACCCTATTTTGGTTTGTTTCGAGCAATTTTAGGAGATTTTGGAATTATTTAAATTCATAACTGCACAAAACTTTCAAAAATTTATAAGACTTCTTTGGAATGTCATAAGACTTCTTTGGAATGTCCTGAGACGTTCTTAACTATATTCGAACGTCATTACTGTATCCACTCGTTTATTTCGAAAATTTTTAGGAGATTTTGGAGTTGTTTAAATACATAACTGCACAAAATTTTCAGAATTTTCAAAAATTTCAGAGCTTTATGAAC
>NW_026621196.1:0-2360 GCF_000801105.2 Raphanus sativus
CTAATCTGGAATCATCTGGATAGAAAGTGGGATATCTTCTTGCTCACAACACTTATGAGATTTATTCAACTTCCTGGTTATTGTACACTGATTAGTGGTTCCAAATAAAGCTTCTTAGTGTTGAGATGAAGAACCAAAGAGAAGAAGAGACATTCAGAGATGCATCAGGCGAGTATAAGAAGAAACTTGACATTCAAGCTATTCCGTACATGCTTGGCTTACAAGGAAGTAACATAGCAATGCTTACCTTTGAAGACAAGGCAGAGAGGAGTTCAAACTCGCCTAAAGCATCATCAGAGTCAATCAGACCGTTGGTAAAGATGGGAAGCAAGCTGGAGTATTTAAATGATCACATGATCTGTTTAGAGGAGAGAGGAGCAGGTTGCCGTTAAGGACCAGTCACTATCACCTCAGCTTGCAACAACATTCTTTACTATTTATTCTGTTTGTCTGTATTCAGTCTCAACTCTCTTTAAATATTGTAATCATTTGATCTAATGAAATTAAGGAGAAAGAACTCCTATTCTGGTTACTCTCTCTCAAAACTCGTCACTCTCTCTCTTCTATTCTTCAATCTGTCCATAAACTTATTCTTGTGTTTATCTTTGTCATTCTTCACCTAATCTCACTAAATCTCCCAATACTCTCTCAATTCTAACATGGTATCAGAGCAACAAGCTCTTGAAACCTAAATCTCTTCCGCATTTCTCTGTGTTTATTTCTATTTTTGGCAAAGTTCATCTTGTTCTTGAGGTGTTCTTCATCCTATTTACAGAAATTACCAAAAATAGCAAAGTTTCTTGAAACTGTTCTTGAGAGTTCTTGAAACTATTCTTGAGAGTTTCTTACATTTCTTCCTCTAAGTCTATTATCCAGTGGGTAAAAGAAACCCAACCATGGAAATAGAAAGAAGAGGTGTAATTCCAGTAACCCTGGAGGGTTCCAACTACTTGGTATGGTCAATAGTGGCCAGAGCTGTTGAGATGAAGCATTTATCTGAGTATTGGTTACTAGAAAGCAGCAAGAGAGCATAGACAAAGAGAAGAGATCAAGATAACAAGGCTGGATCATACACGGCAGTGATATATATTGACCTACCTTGGCATACAAGACAAGCATGGAATCTGAGTGATCACAAACTATCTTATGTGATACTCTCATGTCTGTGTGATTATTTAAATGTGCATTGGTGACCGTTGGAGGTAGAGAACAAGTGAAGATCACATGTCTGGTCAAGAAGAAGAGAGACTGGCGAGATGTCACTATCCCTCCTCTGTCCACGCCATTCTTGTCTTTGTTCACCTTGTTTGTTTATTATTTCACTCTTGTCTTGATGCAATCTCTTGTAGCCTATATTAGGCATGTAACCAGAAACAAATTAATTTATGAAATCATTTTCTCTCATCTCTCTCTTTTATTTTCGTCTCTCTCTCTCTCTCTCTCTCTCTCTCTCTCTCACTTGTTCATCAGTGTTCTTCATTTCTCCAGACACTTATCTCTCTTTGATTCTCATAAACTATCAATATTCACATGGTATCAGAGCTACAAGCTCTTGAAACCTAATCTTTCTTCCGCAAATTCTCTGTGTTTTATTTCTATTTTTGGCAAAGTTCATCCTGTTCTTGGGGTGTTCTTCAATCTTGCTTCCAGAATTTGCCAAAAATAGCAAAGTCCTTCCAAAGTTTGCTTTTTCTCACTCTGATAATTCTTGTTAATAGCTGTTCTTCATGTTCTTCAGCTATTCATGATGGAAAAATCAGAGATTTTCATTCCTGTAACCCTAGAGGGGTCTAACTATCTGATATGGTCAAGAGTGACCAGATTCACCTTGGGGAGTCATGGACTTTGGGACAGCCACATCATGAAGGCTGGAACTTCAAAGAAGATGACTCAAGAGGAGATTAAGTTCACACGCCTGAAGCATGACAACAAGTGGGTTCAAGAAGATCAGCAAACACTTGGAATCATACAAAACTCCCTATCTCCAACAATCTTGAAGACACACTCTCATATTCAAACCGCCAGAAATCTATGGGAGACTCTTCAGCTTGGATATGGAAGTTTATGGGAGAGCCTTCAAGTTGTTTATGAGCAGGATAGGCTTCTGAGCTTACTACTGCGCCTGGATTCAACCCACAACAAGCTGATAAATTATTTCCTTAGAGAAGGAAAGATACCAGACTTAGGAGAAGCTGGTGTTCTTAGAAGTCAACCAAATGGATATGAGCTCAAGGAGTTTGAGCATCCAGTGATTCATGGAAGAACCATGTACTCAGCGCTCAGTAGTGACACCACTAGAGGAGAATGGTGGAGAAGTGAGACTGGCGCAACAAACCCTGATGCCCCAGCAACCAGAAGAG
>NW_026621197.1:0-2360 GCF_000801105.2 Raphanus sativus
TCTAATGATATGTATATTTGCTAGAAAGCAAAAAATATATTTTGAAAGAAAAAAAAATCAAAATATATACAAGTTGGATTTCGAAATCAGCTTGAGAGAACTATTATACCGTATTTTAAACAATTGATCTCGAACTGATAGAACCGTATTTTATAAACTACGGAGAACTGAATATTGTAAAATAAAAATTGATAAAATTATACCAAAGATTAAGAAAAGGATGATACAACTGCAGAGGCGAGATATTATCTCTTTCCTTAACTCAAAATACGTCCCGTAGTGCGACGGTTCGATAACGTAATGAGTCCCATGATACAACTGCAAACAATCTTCTGAATTTGCGTCACTCTATCAGAAGCCTGGCGAAACTAGTTTTGTATTGTACTCTCAGACACAAAAATAAATAAAATAAAAACATCACTATAACATGGAGGAATTGTATTTGTTGTTGGTTTTCAAGTGTGTCTCACTCTATTCTTTTCTAAATGGCTCACAAGCCTTTATATAGAAAATACAAAACATCACATTATACTTTTGAGAAGTCATAACATACAAGAGAGTAATGGAGTCTTAAAGTCAAAAAATCAATGTTGTCATTAAAAAAATTTAATTCCTTTTGACTCAATTTTTAATGACTTAGCAATAAAGAATATATTATATATTTGACCAAATCAAACATAAATAATATTTCTTTTAAGTTGGGTTTGCATTTTATGTTTATACAAACATAAAGATAGTCATGAATAAGTAATAGACATAATATCCAACTAACAAATTCAAACCCAAATATCCAATATATGACATTTGCTAATTTTTAATATTTAGCCAAACTCATTTTGGACTTCCATTTCTTATTCAAAACCAACTCTGATTTTGACATACGAGTACACTACTTCATAGTGTCAAACACGGTTATTCCGACGAACGTCTTCGTCCAGAAACATATCGGAAAATGGTCTTAAACCATTTCGTCAAAAACGAGTTCCATGCATATTTAGATTTAAATGAATAATAAAAACAATTTCAAAAATTGCTACAACTTCCTTTAGAATGTATTTCATTCTCGGAAAATCACATTTTGGATACAACTATTTTAATAGTTCTCTCAAGTTGATTTCGAAATCCAACTTGTATATATTTTGATTTTTTTTTTTTCAAAATATATTTTTGCTTTCTAGCAAATATACATATCATTAGATGATATTATTTGTACCATCAAAACCACAATTTTCTATGGTTATTCTCAAACATATTGACTTTAGAAACTACAATACACATGTCAATTTCAGTCATATTGGTCTGAAAATTCTCATTGGTTTTGCATGGTCAACCTTTTTAAAAGGTGCATTTAAGCATTGGCAAAATACAAATGTTTTGATCAATATCAACAAACATTTTATTTCTTATGGCAAATGATTTATATGTGGCAGACCTCTCCCAAACTTAATTTGAGGCGTCGACTCACAAAATTCATTTCCATCCATACAACTTGATCTCAAAAGATCAAAATTCTGTTTATAAATATGGTTTCACCATATATTTGAAACTTTTTAATCATTTTTTTCTCATGATCAAGCACTTAATAATTAAATTAAGCTGTTCCAGAAAAATCTGAAATCACAAAATCAAAACGTTAATCACATTCTTGATAATTAAAGCAAATAATTATCTTAACTAAGTCAAAGCATTAACATGCATTTTGACTAAAAACGTTTTATTCTAGTCACATTTTTGACTAATATTAAAAAAAAAAGATTGTAACCACTCGATCCATCAATTAGTGATTTTAATCTCCATAAAAATCATCAACAAAAATAATCTGATGGAATGAACAGATTCTTTATCACCATAAAATCTCCAATTCTTGTTTTCATGATAAAACACTTCACAAAATAATCAGTTTTCTTAGTATAATAATACAAACAAAAATTTACTAGAAAGATTATTTTGAAATAATTCTATAGGTCCGACTCCAGCATCTTTCCCCAAGATCAATCAACCTGTTCTTACAAAAAAAATACTTTTTTACAATAATCAGTCCGGTTAGTGCAAAGCAATAAACAGATATTTTGAGTTAAGACTGATAGAACCGTAGTTTATAAAATACGGTTCTAACGAAAATAGTCTTAAACCATTTCAGCTCTATACACATGACTCAAAAGAAAAAGAAAAAAAAAACTTTTGAGAGTATGAACGAAAAATCCACTGCATGATGAGTTGGTAGCAATTTTTCAGCCTTGAACCAGTCATTGTTAATAGCTATCGGATTTACTCGGCCAGGAGGTGGCCACGATGTCTTGAACCTCCCGGGCTTTGGTGTAAACCTAGACGTAGCAAAAGAAGGCTTGTTAGCATGATAG
>NW_026621198.1:0-2356 GCF_000801105.2 Raphanus sativus
TAGACACAAGATAGAGAGAGAGAGCCACGAAATTTAGACAGAGAAACTTGTATTGATACTGAATAATTTGTTACAAGAGTGGTGAGGCCTTTAAATAGGCAATCACTTACAATAAACAAAGATTAAATAAGGGAAACATAAACAAATAATTTTGTAGGAAATGAGAACATGCCAAAGGAGATACAGCCAAGTTCTGGATGTGCAGGAAGAGTAGAAAGGGACAGGAGAGAGGTTGTCACAGCCTGCTTGAGTGAAAGTGACAGGCCAGCTGCTTCTCCAAAGCAATCCATGTGACTTCTTCTTTTCAAATTCAAACCAGCCTCTCTGATTTAAATTCAAATGGGTTTCCTTGACTTCTAAGTGTTTCCCCACGTCCATATTAGCCTCCACAACTCCTTTCTTGCCTTGCAAGTTAAGTTAGGTCAAGAAGATAGCTTGTGGAGCAAGACTGCACAAAACAGAATCAAATTGGCTTTTCTTCTTGAATTCTCCTTTGATCATCAACCAGCTTCTTCTTCTGGTCATTCCTTTATTTATTTCAACACTCTGTTCTGTCTCTTTTTTATTTTCTTGAGAGTTTATCTTGATTCTAAACTTGATTTCTCTCAGTCCCAGAGTGATTCTTCTTGTTCTAGTCTTGAAAAAGTATTGAAAAATATTCAAATACATTTCTGGCACCTAAGTAGAAGATGGAGCACTACAGAGCAGTTCACATTCCATGCACACTCAAGGGACCAGGAAACTACATTACTTGGTCTAGAATGACCAGAGCAGTGTTGAGATGAGGTGATGAGATTCATGAGATAGAGAAGAGGAGATTATGTTTGGGAAGTTTACTATTACAGTAACTTTTAGTTACCACAGTAACTATGAAAGTTACTGAGCTATGAGGTAAATAGAGAAGAGGAAGGGTAAGTTACTTTGAGAGACTCTACATGGCAAAGAGGGTTTGTGGACTGATCTAGTGACCGTTGAGGGAAGAAGAGAGGCGCGCATTGACAGCCTGTACATGGCTGGAAAGTAAAGAAGAATATGCCAAAGGCATCAAGCATGTGAAGCACTTGGTCCATTCATTTCAAACAAGGCGCCACTCCTCCTTTGACTCCACATGTGTGTAATAGTGATTAGTCTAAACCTATTGTCGACTTACCTAGCTAATTCCCTTCCTATATATATGTAATCTCATCTCATTAATAAAGCTAAGCAAGTTAGTCTCATTTCTCTCTAGACTTATTCACTATACACTATTAAATCTAAGAACTCTTCTTGATACTTTAGTCTCTTAATCTCTTTTCAACCTTCTTTAATCTTCATTAACACTCAGATTACACAAAATAATATGGTATCAGAGCTGTTGACATGAAGCAATAAAAGAGACATGATCAAGGATGAATAAAGAAGAGAAGGAGTCACTCGGATGAAGAAATAAGCTTTGGATCAGTGCAGACTTGTGACGCAAGTCTATCCGTACACTCTTGGGTCTCAAGCTACAAGTGCGACATCAAGAGAAGCTATGGATACTTGTTTAAATTAAATGAGAAGCAAAGGAGGCAGAGGGAGCCGTTGGTGAGACAAGACAAAGGAAGGAGGCAAGGTGATAATAAAATAAGATAAAGATCACATGTTCTCCCTACCGTTTGGAATGGTCTCTCTCATGGCACAGACCTGTCCCTTTCTATCATCAGTCCGCCAGGAAGACCATGTATTTGTTTATTGTAATTCCTTTTGTCTTATTTCATCCTGATTTGTCTATATAACAATGTTGTAAGCTACCTTAATCAATTAAGGAAATATAATTCCTCAAATCTCTTTTACTATTGCGCATCTCTCTCTCTCTCTCTCTCTCTCTCTCTCGGATCTTGCTCATCTTTCTCATTGATTCTCTAGTTCTCACAAGTATTACACTCCTAATTCACACATTTTATCATGGTATCAGAGCATCAAAGCTCTTGAAACCTATTCTCACTTCCGCAAATACTCTGTTTTTAGTTTTAAAATCTCTGTTTCCAAACACTCTCTCTCCTGTTCTTGATTTGTTCTTGGCGGTTTGAAGAGAAATGGAAGACAACAACAACAACAACAAACATCTCAACATACCTGTGACCTTAAAAGGGATTAATTATCTCTTTTGGGCCAGGATGGTGAAGAGAGCTCTTGGTGGAAGAGGTTTATGGAAGTATGCTATAACAGAAGCAGCTCCAAAACAAACCATCCAAGGCAAAGATGGGAAAGAAGAAGAGGTGGTAGCTGATGAAGAAAAATGGAGTCAAGAAGACCTCATGGTGCTCTCAGCTCTCCTCAGCTCTCTTGAACCAGCAATAATGGAGTCTTACTCATACTGTGAGACTACCAAGCA
>NW_026621199.1:0-2354 GCF_000801105.2 Raphanus sativus
GGCTGTCTCTCCCTGGATCTCTTGAAGGGGGCGTGGGTGGATGTTAGATGATGAATATGGTCTTCTCCTCAGAGCTATGGGATGCTCTAAAGATGTTCTTTTCTGCTCCACAGACACAGGATCACCCTGTATTGTCTAAGATGGATCACAGAAGATAATCCTTGCAAACAGAGAATCAAAGACTCAATCTGTATCAAGGTATGTGGATTGATGTGGGACACAAGAGAGATGGCTCGCCTCCTGATACTCCAAGGCTTCTGATCTGGATATGACACACCAAAACAGAGAACCCAAGCTGGATATTACACACCAGCAGAATTGAGAGAAAACTCAAAACAAAGAAGATGATAAAAACTGTCGATTGATTGATTTCTCAAAAGCTGCGTACAAGATAAATAAAAGAAACGCCAAACTAACCTAATCCTAAACCAGAATGGTTTAGTTTAATCCTAATCCTAAACCAATTTCGAAATTGGTTTATTTTAAAAATTCTAATTGACTTGGTTTAATTTAAATAAAGCCCAAATAACTAAAACTCATTACATTGCAATTAAATTAAACCAACAAGCTGGTTTATCTTGATCTCCTTGTCTTGAACCAGTCCCCCACGATTTTGGCTAACTCTTGGAGCCTCTCCTCTTGTTCTCTCAGCCTTGATCTAGTAACTGGTCCACTCCACACACTGGCTAGCTCGTCTGGCTCTTCTCTGCTCAAGTCTGGCTCTTCTCTGCTCAAGTCTAGCTCTCCCTCGTCAGACTCACTCAGCTCTCCAATGTCTCTACTCATGGCTACACCATCCCCTCCTCCTTTAAAAGGATTTGTCCTCAAATCCAAGCTCTATTGGATGATAGAACCTTGATCACTCAACAACAGATTGCATGATCTGGCCTTGGGAGATATGATCACTTCTCTAATCTCTCCAGGGTCAAACACAAAGTATTGCAATCCTTCTTCATGTCTCAACAACATCTTGGAACTTTTCTCAAGGCATATAGCTTCTAAGGTAGATGATTCCTCCACTTTGTTGAGTTTAAGGCTGTCTGCTTCTCTCCTGGATGATGCTACACACGTCCTGCACATGAACATGAGACCATGTACTCTCAGTTTATCCTTCTTCTGGTCAGGTGGTCGTGTGGTTTTGTCCCCATACTCATCCTCCAGTTCTGGCTTCTCTTTAACCACCACCAGTTCCTGTTTGTCTCTTCTCAGCTTGTTCTGATCAGTTATGAAACTGATAAAGGATGTGTTGCCTCCTGTTCTTGCTCTATGTTTACTGCAGCTAGTTAAGATCACTCCATCCTCTCTCCCTTCAAAAAGATTTGACCACAAATCTTGTTCTTTAAGAGTGAATGAACTCTGCAAATCATACTTGAAGGCTGCTGTTTTCTGTTCCAGAATTTTGTGACTTTTTCTAAACACACACAAGCTTCCTCCTGGTTCAAAAACAACTTGTTGCAGGCCCTTAACAACCACCAGATGTTCCACTATGCTGAGCTGAAGACATATGATAGGTCTGATCAGAAACTCACAAGATAAACTCTTAAAACTATCACCTTGCTCAACAGTAGAAAACACCAATTCAAGAGCTTTAGATGACCCTCCAGGAACTTCTTCTTCTTGTTTTGTTTGATCAGGCACGTGGCTACACTCAGCTTCTGCAACTTTTACTTCCTCCTCTAGCTTCAGACAAAGAGTTGTTGGTTCTGATTCAGTTTCATGACTCTCCTCAATCTGTTTTATTGGTGAAGCTAATATAGAAGCTTGCAGCTTTTCCTCCTCTCTTTCCAATGATAGATCAGGAACCACAGATCTTCTCTCAGCTGGTTTTGATGGCAATTCAGACCAACAGGCAGGCTGATCTAGAGTAGTAAGCTTTGTTGCTGCTCCTGGTTTTAGTTCAGGAAGTTTCCACTGCAAGACAAACCTCTTTTTCATCAAGGTCTTCATCTCAACCCATGAAGTAATTTGTGATTTTTTTTCAAATCTCCTAGTCTGAGAAACTCTCTGCCACCATGAGAATGCACTTCCACAGAGTCCATTGACTGCTAGACATACCTTTTTCTTTTCAGTGTAGTATTGGAGTCCAAAGAGAAACTCCATCTTCTTTTCCCAATCAAAGTATGTCTCTGTATCAATCTTCCCATAGAAGAATGGAATTGTAATCTCTTCTTCATATCCAGACATAGAATACAGCTTGTTAACTGATAGATTTCGTGCTCCTTTGTTAAAACTTCAAACCCTAACCTTCAAGAGGCTCTGATACCACTTGGTGCAGCCCTGGAATGGCTGTCTCTCCCTGGATCTCTTGAAGGGGGCGTGGGTGGATGTTAGATGATGAATATGGTCTTCTCCTC
>NW_026621200.1:0-2349 GCF_000801105.2 Raphanus sativus
TTGCATATATCATTTAATTATATATTATAAAAAAATTAATACTTTTTTTTTGAAAAATCAAAATTTACATACAACTAAATTAGTTAAAAATCAATTTTAGTTATATTATATTGATAACTTATAAAAGTAAATATTAAAATTCAGCAATTTTAAATATGAAAAAAATCTAATTTTTTAAACATAAGTACTACATTATAAAAATTATCAGTTTATAATAAGAGACGTCAAAATAATATAAACATCAAAACTAAAAAGTTAAAATTAAAATTTGTGAAATTTGGGAAGATACTTTATCTAAAAATGTGATTTTTACTTAAAATTATTTGAGATTATCCAAAAATGGAACCCAACCATAATCAAATTAAACTCGATGTTTTACCGGGTTCATAACATTGTTATTCGAACCAAAACGAAAAATAAAAACTAAACCAAAACAAAACTTAAATTCGTAAATAACCAAACAATTTCTATATCTCTTGAAAGAAATGGAAAACCACTTCAGAATCGAAACGGAAGCCAACAAAAAAAATTGAAACCAAACCTGAAACCGAACACAAACCTAAACATATTAGTGAAAATATAAACGGGTTAATAAATTTGTCAACCAAAGTAATCCCGCGCTTTAAAAGCGCGGGTCAAAATCTAGGGATTCTTTAAAGATAGATTCATTTAATTACTTCAGTGGCATGTCATTGTAAACAAGTTAGAAAACTTAGGGATATTTTATATTTGTACTTCTGTTTTAATAATATAGATATATTCCATAAATAATCCTAACTTATAGGTAGATAAATTTTAATGTTAATTTGAGAACATTCTGGTACATAGCTTATTGTGAAAGTTAAATATTTTAGTAAAGTCTAGCATTTTACTTACCTTTTGTGTTTTCTCGATTCAAAGAACATCTTTTTGAGACCCTTTCTGTGTTTAATTCATTAAATACCCACTAAATATTTTAGATGTCAGAGAAACGAAATTAATTGACAAAATATTTTCTCTCCAAAGATCATGCATTTAAAACTTAATATTTATGGTGAGACTTGTCAACCAAAATTCTGGTGCAATCTATTCACGAGATGTTCTCCTTTAGCTTTATCAACAAGATATTCCAAAAATAAAATTACCTTATAAGTATAAGATTTATTGAGAATTTATTAAAGAATATTTTAAATAAATCTAACTTGCGCAAGAAGACTAATATTTAATTCAAATCAGCTTATGATATTGTAGATTTAATAACTTTCTTTATTCAATTTAAATATTTATTATGAAAAATTAATATTTTCTGCTTTTCCTTCTAAACATGTATTATAATTTATAATTGCTTATTATTTATAGTTAGCATACTAATGAGATGAACCTTTTCTTTTGCAGGTCCTGATGTTGCAGTCATTAGGTGATATTTCCTCTGGTTCTTTGATTTTTCAGGAACTCTTTTGTCTAAAAGAAAAAGCCAAGAAGATCATGACAGTAGTCTTGAAGATCAACACTATGTCATTTAACAATTATATTATTTCTTATTTATTATTTAGTTCTCACAATTTGCCTTGAATGAAAAATATGTCCATATTTATCACATTAATGATGATTGCAACATCACGTAACATATATTCGTCATATTTAATTTAAAAGATTGATTGGTAATAATTAAAAATGATTTATGTTAACACATTAAATTCAAAAAATCTATATAGCAATAAAAAATGTAATAGATTGTACGAATATAAAATCTACATTTTAAGTTGCTTATTATTTTCAAAACTTAATCTAATGACGTTTTTTAGAAAAAATATAACTTCTTATGTTATCCGGAAGGACGATGATGAAGAAAATATTGAAACTATTAAAGAAGCATGTTATTGGGCATGTTATTGATAAAGATCTACGCAAGTTGTTTTGTGTCCTATTGCTAACACATAGTATCACAAATCCAGAAAACGTTTGCAATTGCTACTTGGGAAAACTATCACAAGATATATTATGCAACCAAAGAAAAGGTACGGATAAACCAAGTTAGCTCATGTTTTTTATCAAAATAAAATGTTAGTAGATCAAATTAATTTTTACATGTTCTTTCAGGCTTGTGTTTATCAGAAGATCAAATTAAGAGTTTATCTTTGGAGGAGATTGAATCAATCATGCGTTTGAACGGAAGCTCATTGACGTTGTTTAAGTTTTGAAACGTGTTATCAATAGTATACTCTTCTATTGGTTAAGCTGTGGCTTTTGTTAGATTTTCTATTAATTAAATTTTTTGTTTTACTTTTGTGGAATTTCGCGATATTGTAATGATATAAATCAATAATAAAGATATTTTTATCACTATTAATAGGTGAGAGAGAGAGAGAG
>NW_026621201.1:0-2349 GCF_000801105.2 Raphanus sativus
GTGGAGATTCAAAGAGAGATAGATGAGAGTTTGTTTAGGTGTGTAGATTAGTGTTTACTTGAATCAGAAAGAAGACTTTGAGAGATTATAAGACTTGAGAATAAGAAAGGGAGAGACTAAAGGATTCTGATCCAAGAACACACTTTTATAAATATGAAGGAGAGGGGAAATCCCCCTTACTCACTTAAGAGCTACAATTTCGTCCACACATCATGTATATATAGGCTTTACAATCTGAGACATCATAAACCTATATCTAATGGCTGATAAATCACTTGAAGAATGGATGGTGTAGATGAGCTGGTCTTTTTGTAATATCTGAAGTTGCTGGATAAGGTTCACTTTAATTCAAACCAAGCCTGCTCCTTGATTGGTTCTTCTTAGGCTCCTTTGTATCTGTCCATAGAGAAGTCTAGGTTCATGGTCGTGGCTCCCCTTGTCTTTACAGCCAAGGCCAGCCTGTCACTTTGACTACCTTATCCAAACACTATTGCATAGCTTCTTCCTTCTCCAAACACTATTGCATAGCTTCTTCCTTACCCAAGACACTATTTGGTCGTCCATGTTGAGATGAGATGCTAAGAAGAGAATGTTGAGATGAGATGCTAAGAAGAGAAGAGAAGAAGAGTTAAGCATATTTGGAGATGGCACTATTACAGTAACTTTTATTTACCACAGTAAAATAAAAGTTACTGCTCAGTTAAAGGTACAAGGAAGTTACCTTGATGGTGAGAAGAGATGGCAAGTGCTTTGGACTAAGGAAGAGTCTATGAATAGTGATCAGACCGTTGTGGTCTGTGTGGAGGAAGAGAGGCTCACATAAGACAGCTTTGGACAGGCTGTAAAGGTCCAAAGCATGTGAGCTCTCTCAGCCTTTCATTTCAAACCAGCCAGCCTTGCCATGTTGACCTCACATGCTTAGCATAGTGTTTTCTCTTTAGCTTTTGCGCAAACCCTTACTTCTCTCTATATATTTGTAATCTCAACTCATTAATAATAATTATGCTGTATGAGCTCTCAAATAGTAAAAGATGATTTCTTTGTTCTTAAACTCCTTGATTTTGAGATTCAGTTCCATTCCCCCTCTCATGATCAAGAGGAGTTGTTCTCACAGCTTCACCATGCTGGTTGGAAGGCTCTCTTCTTCCAGAACTCGGATCCAGGGATACTCCTATCCCTAACCTCTCCAACATCACTCTCAGTGTTGTTGCCCTATCAGATGGAGCTTGAGACAAATCCTTCAAATTTTCCCACTCCTTTTCTTCATAATACCCTTTAGTTTCAACAAACTTCACTTCTCTAGACACCATCACTCTCTTTTCTTCAGGATCATAACACTTATAACCCTTTTGTGTGATGGAGTATCCAATGAACATAGCTTTGGTACTCTTGGCTTCCAACTTGTTCCTCAGTTCTCCTGGAGTCATCACATAGCACACACATCCAAATACCCTTAGATGATCAATGAAAGGCTTCTTCTTATTCAACACCTCAAATGGAGACACATCATTCAGAATCTTTGTTGGGACCCGGTTGATAAGATAGCAAGCAGTTTGCACAGCATCTCCCCAAAATCTCTTTGGGACATTTGCATGAAACATCATCGATCTTGCAACCTCCATTAAGTGCCTATTCTTCCTCTCAGCTACACCATTCTGCTGTGGTGTATAAGAACAACTAGTCTGGTGCACAATCCCATTCTTGGCTAGATGGCTCTTGAATGCATTGCTGATGTATTCACCTCCATTATCTGACCTCAATATCTTCACCGAAGCATTGTATTGATTGGATACATATGCTTGGAAGTTCATAAATGCCTCCAACACCCTGCCCTTAGATGGAAGCAATGTTAGCCAAGTATACTTTGACTTCTCATCAATGAAAGTCACAAAGTATTTCTGGCTATCTCTAGACATGCATGGAGCAGTCCACACATCCGAGTGAACTAGATCAAAGCAATGCTCATAGGTTGTCTCTGAAGTTGGGAACACTGTCCTACAATGCTTCCCTAGAATGCATGCTTCACACTCCAAATGGTTTAATGACATGTTAGGCATTACCAATCCCATAGCACGAGCGTGTGGATGTCCTAGCCTTGCATGCCAAATCATGTTGTCCACTTTCTCAGCAGCACTGCTCAAACACATAGGATCAGGAGACTCCTTGGTCACAAGGAGATGGTATAGCTGATTCTTGCTATCACCTCTACCAATGACTCTTCCAGTCTTTAAGTCTTGAAACTCCACCTCTTCTGGCCTGAATACTACTTGACAATGTGATTTTATGAAGATTAAAAGAGGTTTGTGATGAGAATTAAGAACAAGTGTGAGTAATTAGTATCAAACCGAG
>NW_026621202.1:0-2348 GCF_000801105.2 Raphanus sativus
GTGAGCAAGAAGATATCCCACCTTCTATCCAGATGATTCCAGATTAGCCTGTTCGGACATATGCCATTATCTGTTGGAATTCATGAGTGTTTGTCTCATGTCAAGAGAGTATTCAGTTAACTTGTAACTGAATCCCCTTCAACCATACAACAGGAACTCACCATTCAAAGGAAGAGACAACCAACTGGTGGTTGAATCCTCTTAAACAGCCTACACTATAACCAAAAGATCCTAGAGAGTAAACTGGTTATGTGTGGCAAAAAAGCTCTAGTTTGAATCTATCTTTCTGTAGTAACACAACACTTTGAGTTTGTGTACTTAAGATGAAGAGGATTTAGAATCAGTAACCTAGAGTTTGAGAAGACATAAAGAAGAGTTTAGAGTGAGTTTTACAAGTATTAGGCTGCCTTAAGAGAAATAGAGTTAAGGCAGCCTCTAAACCATAACTCTAAACTCCTTACATTGTGAATATTGTTTGAACACAAGCAAGGGAGAGAGAGCCACGAAATTAGACTGATAGAACTTGTATTGATACTTAATAAATGTTACAACAGGTGGTGAAGTCTTTAAATAGACAATCACTTACAATAAACAATGATTAAACAATGGAATGACTAAACAAATATTATTGTGGGGTTTCTGATGAAGCCAGAAGGATGCAGCCAAGGTTAATCTCGACCAGAGGGAGTGAGAGTGACAGGAGAGAGGTTTACACAGCCTGGTTGAGTGAAAGTGACAGGTCCAGCTGAGATTTTTATAAGAGTAAACAGGTTTGTGTTTGATGAATCCTCAATGGGGAGATAAGAGAGAGAGTTTGCGGATTAAGATAGATAGATTAGGAGTTTGTTTAGGTGTGTGATTAAGAGATTAGAGAACAGAGATTAAGAGACAGAGAGATTAAGTAACCAGACTAGAGAATAGAGAATCAAAGACTTGAGATTATGAAGTGGAGAGGGGAACTCCCCCTTACTCCCTTGGAGTTTACAAATCGCCATAACACAGCCTTTATATAGGCTTTACACTTTGCAATTACATAAACCCTTAATCTAATGGATAGAAATAACTTGAGATAAATGGATGGTGTGGATTGAGTCTGTCTTGTTGCAAAGTGATCTCTCAATAGTGTAAAGGAGGCTGGCGCCTACTTTAATTCAAACTGAAGCTTGGTCTTTGATTGGTTCTTCTTAGGCTCCTTTGTATCTGTCCATAGATCAGTCCACATACATAGTCAAGGCTGCCTTTCTCTTTACAGCCAAAGACAGCCTGGCCTATTTCAAACTCGCCCAAGACCATCACATGGCATCTCTTTGATTCCCATTTGATGCCATATGATCAGATAAGGTTTCTAAGTCCCTGACTTTGCACACAGCCTTCCTGATACATTCTGATCATGTCCGGACTTGTGCCTTGCGCCCTATTTTTGCACCAACTTCATTTCTTCTTAAATGGTCAAGTTATGCAATGTTGGGTTGAACTGGTCCGTACGGATCCGTACAGTCCGTACACGTCCGTACCAAATCCGTACTGACCTCACCCTATCTTTGCACACTTAACCATTCACTCTCAAACATGCTTCTAAGTCCCTCCTGGACTTAGCCCTATCTTTGCACAGCCCTTAAGACACTTCTTGAGCTCTTTAGACACTCCTAAAGCTTGATAGGCAATCTCTGTAAGACTTGCCCTATCTTTGCACCAAACCCAAACTCCTCCATACTTCTTCTCCCACTCCATTTCTTTTCTTCAAGTTAACACTCCCCCTCAAGCTTGACTTTAGTGATCCTAAGTCAAGCTTGGAACCTTGAAGAACTTCCTCATTAAAAACCTCACCAAGGAAAACCCTTTGGGACAAAACCTTGATGAGGGAAAAAGAGTAAAGTCTCCAAGGCCTGGGGATTGGCCAGTGAGTCTTTGTGCCTTACCAACAATGTAAGGGACACAAAGACTCTGGATCATGGCCCTCATGTGATGCAAGGTTGATCACCTCTTCCCTTGCTCATCACCAACATATCTTGTACTCTTCTTTAGACAGATCTCGGTCTCTCCCCCTTTCTCACAACCTTCTTGTTGTGATCAAGTGCTCGGACTCTCTGATCTTCCTTGATAGATACAAGCTGAGTCTTGGTTGCTTCTTCTTCTTGAGTCACCACCAAGATACTAAAGCCTTCATGATAAGATGCTTCAGTCTGTGATACCAACCATCTCACTCTAGAGACCGCATTGGAGATTGCCTCCACATCCTTCATTGTGCTTCATAACTGATCTGCTCCTCTTCTTGAATAACCACCAAGTACTCTCAGATCATGTAAGCTTCAACACTCCCCCTCAAGCTTGACCATGTGGAACAAGTC
>NW_026621203.1:0-2343 GCF_000801105.2 Raphanus sativus
TATAAATTAATATATAACAAATTTCAATTGTTTTCAGCCCAGATGAGTGAAAGTAGTGAGTCATGATATTCTTTAGTTTATGTTTCATCAACATATGTTGTAGTATTGTATGTGTTCTTAGGGTTAGATTTTGGAAAGCATTAAAACCGTTTTTGAAAATTTTTAAAATTACCTAGGCGTGTTCGTTTCTGTGTATAGTAAACACTATTGAAGTATAATTTGATTTTATAACGTGGTTAGTAAGTTAATTTAGTCATTTTAGTTTAGGGGTTCATTTTAGGGTATTGGACGACTTAATATTTAGTCTTCTGTTCCCAGACGACTAAATATTAGGTCGTCTGATGTACATTATCAGCCAGAATAAGTCGTCTAAACCGGACCAAACCTTAAAGTTTACCAATGTACTTTTAAAGCTAACCGGATTATTTACCCAATATATAAGGTGATTTTTTTTTTTTTTTTTCATTTTCCGCGAACAGAAACCCTAACAGTTCTCTCTCACCGGCGATATCAAAGGCGATTCGAATTCCCACTATTTCCGAACAACCATCGTTCTCAACGTCGGCTATCTATCTCACTTCATTCTCACCGTTGTCGCCGCAGCTTCTTCTAACCCTAGCGCCGCCGATTCCTCTAAACCCTAGCGCCCCCGCTTCCACTATTTCCGAACAAACCGTCGCCCTCGCCACCGTGCTCACCAACGTTCTCACCGCCGCTTACTCTAAACACTAGCTAGCACCGCCGTTTCTTCTAAACCCTAGCGCCGCCGCTTCTTCTAAACCCTAGCGCCGCCGCTTCTTCTCTGTAAACCGTAGCGTCGTTTCTCTGTAAACCCTAACGCCGGTAAGTCATCAAACTCGTGGAAAAGATGAACATAAAACGTTGTCTCTTTCAATTTACTCATTCTCACCGTTTCACGTTTATTTTTTCAGATCTATAACCACAATGACGAGTACTCGAACTCCTTCTGCGACTAATCAGGTCCGCTTGAAATTTTTCTACTGGAAGACTTGTAAGTAAGTCGTCTGGAAAGTCTTCAACCTGGACGACTTAGTACGTCCATTTGGAAGACTTTCCAGACGACTTAAATATAAGTCGTCAACTAAGTCGTCCAGTTGGACGACTTTCTAGACGACTTATATTTAAGTCGTCTACTAAGTCGTCTGGAGTAACAATTAAGGCGTGATTGATTTAGCTTGTGTTCTGACTTCTATTGTTGTCTTTGATTATTTTGCAGACAAAAAGGATGGATATTCCAGAACTCCCCCGTAGGTTATACACATTAGGGGAAGAGCCAGAACCCCACAATAGCATTTCGTATCATACGGATAACACGAAGTTGCATACTGCTCTTAGGGAAGCTCTCACTGATGCTGAATTTGAAGAGCTCAAGGAGTCGAGATTGGGAGTTTTCATCAAGTTCAAGGAGCAGGGATTTGGTTGGGCTTCAAGGCTGGTTCACCACTTGCTCGGTTTAAAGCTGGACATTAAGAAGAAGTACGAGATGTGGTGTCTCGTTGGTCCAGAACCTGCGAGGTTTTCACTGTTAGAGTTTGAAAACATCACTGGTCTAAACTGCGACTACATCGAGGACCTTGAGACACCAGAATGTGAAGTTACCCCACAGATGGTTTCTTTCTGGGAGATGATGGGAGTTCATCGGGAAGCTGGGCCAAGTACTGATCAGATAATAGCAGCACTGAAGAGATGCGGGGATTGGTCCAGGGAAGATCGCAAGCGACTCGCGTACCTTTCCATCTTCACTGGATTCATTGAAGGGAAAAAGTTCTCAAGCGCTACACGAGCTACTCTCGCAAGGCTAGTGATGGATTTAGAAAGGTTTGAGAATTATCCATGGGGGAGAGTCGCGTTTAAGGTGCTGATGGACTCTTTGTGGAACAAAGATATTACTGGCTGTTACACCGTGGATGGCTTTATACAAGTTCTTCAGGTCTGGGCGTACGAAGCTATTCCGGGATTGGGTGCTACTCCTCAAAAGGATCAGCCTCCACTTCAAACCAATCATCCTACTCCTCCCACCAGACAGCCTGCTCCTCAAAAGGCAAAGCCTACTCCTCAAAAGGCGAAACAGCCTGCTCCTCAAACTAAACAGCCTGCTCCTCAAACTAAACAGCCTGCTCCTCAAACGAAACAGCCTGCTCCTCAAACTAAACAGCCTGCTCCTCAGACGAAACAGCCTGCTCCTCAAACGAAAAAGCCTTCTCCACAAAAGAAACAGCCTTCTCCTCTGCCCAAAGAGGTTAATATCAAATCTTTAAGTCGTCTGGTCTTTGTATAGATTTGTAAATATATAAGTCGTCTGGAAGGTTTTCCAGCTGGACG
>NW_026621204.1:0-2341 GCF_000801105.2 Raphanus sativus
ACAACCAACTGGTGGTTGAATCCTCTTAAACAGCCTACACTATAACCAAGATCCTAGATAGTAAACTGGTTATGTGTGGCAAAGAATCTCTAGTTTGAATCTAATCCTTGAGAAGTGATACAACACTTTAGAGTTTGTTCACTTAAGAAGAAAAGAAATTAGAATCAGTAATCTAGAGCTTAAGAGAAGATAAAGAAGAGTTTAGAGTGAATTTTACAAGTATTAGGCTGCCTTAATAGAAAGAGAGTTAAGGCAGCCTCTAAACCATTACTCTAAACTCCTTACATTGTGAATATTGTTTAGACACAAGCAAGGGAGAGAGAGGCACGAAATTAGACTGAGAGAACTTGTATTGATACTAAATAAATGTTACAAGAGGTGGTGAAGTCTTTAAATAGACAATCACTTACAATAAACAATGATTAAACAAGGGAATGACTAAACAAATATTATTGTGGGGTTTCTGATGAAGCCAGAAGGATGCAGCCAAGGTGAATCTCGACCAGAGGGAGTGAGAGTGACAGGAGAGAGGTTTACACAGCCTGGTTGAGTGAAAGTGACAGGTCCAGCTGCTTCTCTTAAGCAACATGTGACTTCTTCTTTTCAAATTCAAACCAGGCTCTCTTATTTTAATTGAAACATGTTTCCTTGACATCTCAGTGTTTCCCACGTCCATATTAAGTCTCCAAACTCCTTTCTTGCCTTGAAAGGTAAGTTAGGTCAAGATAGTAGCTTGTGGAGCAAGACTGCACAAACAGAACCAAATTGGCTTCTCTTGATGAATTCTCTTTGGATCATCAACCAGCTTCTTCTTCTGGTCATTCCTTTATTTATTTCAACACACACAACAAAGACACCAATGGATCAAAACAGTTTGTCCACTGGTCAAATATTTTTAAAACATTTTTCAGAATCAGATTACTCAAGAATCTACTCAAAAACATTTTTCAGAATTTTTTTTTTTTTAAGTGATTTCAAGATGCAAGAATAATCTTTTCTCCCTCTCTCAGGCTGGTAAGAACATATTTCAGTCTTTCATCCAAACCTTAAACAATGAGGAGATCAAGGGGAGAGTCATTGATTTAAAAAAAAAAACATTTAAAGATTGCATCCTGAATTTTGAAAAAAAACATACTTTGTCTAAACTCTCTACTGCTCATGTTTTGAATCCTAGCCACACAGCTCATCAAAACGATTTCAAAATGAGAGAGAGAGCTTCAGATTAAAGTAGAACAGAGTGAGTTCAGCCCAAGAGAGCAACAAAGCTCTGATACCATGTGGGAAAAGCTGAGAACAGCTAAGAACATGAACTCACTCTTTAATAATGGAAGAGACAATCAACTTGTGATTGAATCCTCTCAGTAAAATAATCTACACCACCATCTGAATCTAGAGAGATTGAGTGGCTGTGAGATTAATACAATAACTAGAACTATGCTAAGAATAAATTAAAGACTCTAGTTTGAATCTATCCTTGTGGAGTATCACAACACTGATGGTTTGTGTACTTAAGCTACAAGGAGTTAGAATCAGTAAGCTAGAGATGAAAAGAACATAAAGAAGAGTTTAAACTGATTTAGAAGTGGAATGGGCAAGCAATAGTCTGCCATTTAAGGCAGACTCTAAATCGTGTATCACAACCTCTCTACATTGTGACTAACTTGAAGAACACTTAGTAAAGGGATGGAGATACACGAAATTGTATAAGCTTGTCTCTTATTTCTTGTGTGTGATTACAATGAGGCTGCCTCTTTATTTATAGAGGAGAGCCTTAGGTTTTACAGCAGCAACAAGACAAAGATACAACTTGCAAGCTATTAAACAATTGTTAAAGGACAGCTTGACTAAACTAATATTATTTAAGGGAAATCAGAGTGAGAGCAGGCTGGGGAGAGAGAATGGCACGTCCAGGATGAGTGAGAGTGACATATCACAACAGCTCTTTGCTTAAGTTCACATGTGATCTCATTTCAACTTCAAACAAGATGCTTGGCGCCAATGCAGTCTGATTTTGTTTCTGGTCGACAGGAACTCCCTATCTTTGCACCAACATTATCAGAACCCTATCTTTGCACATTCTTGATCTTGATCCTAACTTTGCACATTCTTCTTTTAGTGATTCAAGGTTGACCCGGACTTTGTACTTCCATGATCTTCCTTGTGCATACTTTGGGCATCATTTCTTTTGCACCAACTTTGCACAAGTACACCTTGATCACACTCAGCTACTGCTTCTTCCTTCTTCATTCCAACAAAGAGAGACACAACTTTGAATCTAATAATTTTACAGAAGCTTTGCTTGCTTTTGTCTCTTGCTTTCTCTGTTCAGCTTAAGAACATT
>NW_026621205.1:0-2329 GCF_000801105.2 Raphanus sativus
TTGGTTCATCCTGGTTTGATAAGAATCATGAGATATTGCCATATGTCCGAACAGGCTAATCTGGAATCATCTGGATAGAAAGTGGGAATCTTCTTACTCACAACTCCTATGAGATTTATTCAACTTCCTGGTTATTCTCCACTGATTAGTGGTTCCAAATAAAGCTTCTTAGATCGTGGTTCATCCTGGTTTGATAAGAATCATGAAGATATTGCCATATGTCCGAACAGGCTAATCTGGAATCATCTGGATAGAAAGTGGGATATCTTCTTACTCACAACTCCTATGAGATTTATTCAACTTCCTGGTTATTCTCCACTGATTAGTGGTTCCAAATAAAGCTTCTTAGATCGTGGTTCATCCTGGTTTGATAAGAATCATGAAGATATTGCCATATGTCCGAACAGGCTAATCTGGAATCATCTGGATAGAAAGTGGGATATCTTCTTACTCACAACTCCTATGAGATTTATTCAACTTCCTGGTTATTCTCCACTGATTAGTGGTTCCAAATAAAGCTTCTTAGATCGTGGTTCATCCTGGTTTGATAAGAATCATGAAGATATTGCCATATGTCCGAACAGGCTAATCTGGAATCATCTGGATAGAAAGTGGGATATCTTCTTACTCACAACTCCTATGAGATTTATTCAACTTCCTGGTTATTCTCCACTGATTAGTGGTTCCAAATAAAGCTTCTTAGATCGTGGTTCATCCTGGTTTGATAAGAATCATGAAGATATTGCCATATGTCCGAACAGGCTAATCTGGAATCATGGATAGAAAGTGGGATATCTTCTTACTCACAACTCCTATGAGATTTATTCAACTTCCTGGTTATTCTCCACTGATTAGTGGTTCCAAATAAAGCTTCTTAGATCGTGGTTCATCCTGGTTTGATAAGAATCATGAAGATATTGCCATATGTCCGAACAGGCTAATCTGGAATCATCTGGATAGAAAGTGGGATATCTTCTTACTCACAACTCCTATGAGATTTATTCAACTTCCTGGTTATTCTCCACTGATTAGTGGTTCCAAATAAAGCTTCTTAGATCGTGGTTCATCCTGGTTTGATAAGAATCATGAAGATATTGCCATATGTCCGAACAGGCTAATCTGGAATCATCTGGATAGAAAGTGGGATATCTTCTTACTCACAACTCCTATGAGATTTATTCAACTTCCTGGTTATTCTCCACTGATTAGTGGTTCCAAATAAAGCTTCTTAGATCGTGGTTCATCCTGGTTTGATAAGAATCATGAAGATATTGCCATATGTCCGAACAGGCTAATCTGGAATCATCTGGATAGAAAGTGGGATATCTTCTTACTCACAACTCCTATGAGATTTATTCAACTTCCTGGTTATTCTCCACTGATTAGTGGTTCCAAATAAAGCTTCTTAGATCGTGGTTCATCCTGGTTTGATAAGAATCATGAAGATATTGCCATATGTCCGAACAGGCTAATCTGGAATCATCTGGATAGAAAGTGGGATATCTTCTTACTCACAACTCCTATGAGATTTATTCAACTTCCTGGTTATTCTCCACTGATTAGTGGTTCCAAATAAAGCTTCTTAGATCGTGGTTCATCCTGGTTTGATAAGAATCATGAAGATATTGCCATATGTCCGAACAGGCTAATCTGGAATCATCTGGATAGAAAGTGGGATATCTTCTTACTCACAACTCCTATGAGATTTATTCAACTTCCTGGTTATTCTCCACTGATTAGTGGTTCCAAATAAAGCTTCTTAGATCGTGGTTCATCCTGGTTTGATAAGAATCATGAAGATAATGGCATATGTCCGAACAGGCTAATCTGGAATCATCTGGATAGAAAGTGGGATATCTTCTTACTCACAACTCCTATGAGATTTATTCAACTTCCTGGTTATTCTCCACTGATTAGTGGTTCCAAATAAAGCTTCTTAGATCGTGGTTCATCCTGGTTTGATAAGAATCATGAAGATATTGCCATATGTCCGAACAGGCTAATCTGGAATCATCTGGATAGAAAGTGGGATATCTTCTTACTCACAACTCCTATGAGATTTATTCAACTTCCTGGTTATTCTCCACTGATTAGTGGTTCCAAATAAAGCTTCTTAGATCGTGGTTCATCCTGGTTTGATAAGAATCATGAAGATAATGCCATATGTCCGAACAGGCTAATCTGGAATCATCTGGATAGAAAGTGGGATATCTTCTTACTCACAACTCTTATGAGATTTATTCAACTTCCTGGTTATTCTCCACTGATTAGTGGTTCCAAATAAAGCTTCTTAGATCGTGGTTCATCCTGGTTTGATAAGAATCATGAA
>NW_026621206.1:0-2328 GCF_000801105.2 Raphanus sativus
GGCTAATCTGGAATCATCTGGATAGAAAGTGGGATCTCTTCTGTCATGTCCCTTATCCTGGATATGATCCTTAGGATCGACCATGGTGCAAGGAGACGCACTAGTCAGGTCATGTGACCTAAACACAAGGGCATTAAGGCCTAGAAGTAAGGTTAAGGGCATCAGGAAGCTAATATATAGCTAAACCAAGAAGGAGATAAGTATAAAGGAGCTGTACAAAGTGTATGGCAGCTGGACGATGCAGTGAGCAAGCTCGACCAGCTAGATGAAGTGTACTGCAGCTCAGTGTAGCTCACTGAAGAGTGTGTCAGCTCCCTGAGCTGGATGAACTAGCTCACTCAGCTGGGTCAGCTGGGGATCAGCTCAACTCAGCTAGACCGAGTGTTCAAGTCTTGGGCAGTTGGGCCAGGTCCGGACAGTGGTCGGACCATGTGGACCACCCGGGTGTGCCGGTGAGCCGGTGGGCACTTGGGATCAGACCAGGGGCTTGGGCAACCAGCTAGGACTTGTTTGTGACATGTGTAGAGGCAGTTAGGGCTGTCAGGGACGTCTGGTAACTGCCATAGGCGAACATGTGTGATCTGGACCATTGATTAAATCAATGGCCAGAAATGATACCGAAAAGGTGCAACTCTTGGAAAGGCAACTGCCCATTCTTCTATAAAAGGAGGGCAAGTCCATGCCTTTGCAGGCACGTCAGGGCTTCATTCTTCTTCCTGAAACACAAAGAAAAACAGAGAAAAACAGAGAGATGGTCGGATTACACAATCCAAGACCAAGAGAGGCTTGAAGGCAGCAAAGAGGCAGTTTTGATGGCAATCAAGAGGGGAGTTGAGAACGACCCTCTGGTGTGTTTTGATTATGGTTTGCCACGCCACAGGCTTCCTCTACATCCTTACTACACATCCAAATAGCCAGGGAAGAAGGGAGATGACCGGATTCACTCTCAAAGTCCAAGAGCAGCCTTAAGGGCAGTGGTGTGTAGAAAGGCAGTTTCATGGGTACTGAAGTGGGAAGTGATGCAAGACCCTTGGGTGGTGTTTGATCATGGATGAACACACCCTAGGCTTCCTCTACATCATGGTAACACACGCAAATGGCCAGAAGAGAATGGAGAAGGCCGGACTCCACTCCCAAAGGCATGTACAGCCTTGAAGGTGGATGCAGTGCAGAAACTGGTTTCATGGAAGTTCCATGGAAGGGATGATGGGTGCGACCCATGTATGGATATTGTCAATACTGGAAGTATGTGATAAGACCTGAATAACACAAGTGCAAGAGGCCCAAGGCCGGACCTGATCAGGGAAGCACAAGGTCTAGCAAGATCAAGTATGAGGTAACATGTGTTGATTACTTATGTTTATGTTTATGTTTATGTCTGTGTTGTGTCTCTTGGGGTGGGATCAAGGCCAGGCATGGCACGCCCCTTGAGGAATGTATATTGTGATGTGTCTTGGGAATCCAAGACCCTGGACAAAGGGGCGGATCATAACTGATCTAACTCATCCATGTGGGATGATGGTTAGATGCTGTTCATTGGATAGTGATCAATGATGGATCATGGTTTGGTGTTGGGTTTGATCATGGTGTGAACCATGAGTCCGACCCACTGATTGTTAGAAATCTTAAGATCAGAGTAAAGGATTCAAGAACAAGAGAGAGAGTAAAGAGAGAGAGAGAGTGACGATTGAGAAGAGTAAAGAAGGAGAACTAATTTCCTTAAATAAATGTGTAACATGATACAAGTATATAAAGACTTAAGGTTGGCAAGTTGCCTTGCTTCAGGAATAATAAACTAATACACTGCCTAAGTACAGAAACTATTAAACAATGTAAATGAATAAAGAAAGGTGGTCTGATCAAGAGGTGAAAGGGACTTGTCTCCAACGGCTGTGAGCTTAAATGGAACATGTGACTTTGCTTGATTTAATTATTCTTCTTGTCCAAAATATCTCCAACGGTCAGATCACTTCTTCCTTGTTGTCGACCATATTTTAAACTTGTATCCTTGCCTTCTAAGGCACACTTGATTACTCTTTGGCGCCTTGTGTGGCAAGTGTTGTACGGAATGACTTGAAACTTAAGTAAGCTCGGATCTGTTGTTCTTCAAGTAACTCCAGCTCCTCTCTTCTCCTCATCTCTTTATTTCCATTTGTCAATACTCCCCCTCAAGCTAAACCATACAGTATGGTTGAGCTTGGAAACCATGAACACATCCCTCATTAAAACCTTTGTGTGAAAAACCCAATGGGACAAAAACACACCAAGGAAAAAGAGTAGATGTTTCATGGCTAAGGGGATCATGATCTGGACAAGTCTATGAGCCCC
>NW_026621207.1:0-2327 GCF_000801105.2 Raphanus sativus
GTGGATAATAACCAGGAAGTTGAATAAATCTCATAGGAGTTGTGAGTAAGAAGATATCCCACTTTCTATCCAGATGAGTCCAGATTAGCCTGTTCAGACATATGGCAATATCTTCATGATTCTTATGAAACAGGATGAACCACGATCTAAGAAGCTTTACCTGGAAAGACTAATCAGTGGAGAATAACCAGAAAGTTGAATAAATCTCATAACTGTTGTGAGCAAGAAGATTTCCCACTTTCTATCCAGATGATTCCAGATTAGCCTGTTCGTACATATGGCAATATCTTCATGATTCTTATCAAACCAGGATGAACCACGATCTAAGAAGCTTTATTTGGAACCACTAATCAGTGGAGAATAACCAGGAAGTTGAATAAATCTCATAGGAGTTGTGAGTAAGAAGATATCCCACTTTCTATCCAGATGATTCCAGATCAGCCTGTTCGGACTTATGGCAATATCTTCATGATTCTTATCAAACCAGGATGAACCACGATCTAAGAAGCTTTATCTGGAACCGCTAATCAGTGGAGAATAACCAGGAAGTTGAATAAATCTCATAGGAGTTGTGAGGAAGAAGATATCCCACTTTCTATCCAGATGATTCCAGATTAGCCTTTTCAGACATATGTGATACAAGCCTAGGCTGACAAAGGCTGTATGATCCAAGCAAGAGAGATGGAGCCGTTCTAGATCAAGAGGTGGTTCTATTGTTTGATCTAATCAACCAAGAGAAACCGTGGACTAAGAACAAGGTGGATTGAAGTGCACCACACGAGAGATGGAAGGCTCGTGATACAACACAAGGGAACCTTCAAGCCGTGGAGGTACTGGTCTCACAAGGCAAGGAGGCGGCTGCGAGTTCAGTTGAGAGCTCTAGGTTTTCTTTGAAAGAAAAGTTTTATAAAATATCAAGTGTAACTCTCCAAATGGTTTCGCCAAACAATATAAAGACTCAAGGAACAAACTCCTTGTTACGCAAAATAAATACTTAAAATAGACTAAGGTTCAAATAAGGAAAGAAAGAAGCAATGAGTCTTCTTTAGTCTTGGACCGAGATGCATATAGGTGATGTGTTAAGCTAGCTGTGGCCTCGTTAAAAACCTTCCTCCGGGAAAACCTCGTGGGACAAAACCAAGAGCAAGGAAAAGAGCACACACAAAGAGCTTGCCTAGTAGCTAGACTCTGTCCAAGATACCTTCTTAAGCAATGGGTTCTTCTATGGTAATGATCATCAAATGGTTGTGACTTTGGTCTGGTATGAATGGCCAAAGATCTTCTCTGGATGCTTGAGGACTCTCCTTTGGCTCCTCCTCCTTCTCGGCATCTCCCTTGATGACTTCTTTAGTAATCTCCTCAGCTTGTTTAACCTGTCCAAGATCAGAAGCAAGTATCATGCTCTCATTAAATTTATGTTGAAGTATCTTAGCTCTTTGTCTAGTGATAGCTCCCTTGAACACGGTTGGTATGGACACTTCTTGCTCAGTATCTGGTTTAGTAATGTTGCTGATCATGTCTTGAATGTCAGGTTCAGTAAGGTCAGGTTCAATGTCCTCATCATTCCCTCCCCCTTCAAAAGGTTTTGACCTCAAAACTGGTTCATCTGCAAAACAAGGAGACAAATCAGTTACATTGAAAGTGGATGATACATTTAGCTCACCTGGCAGGTCAAGACGGTAGGCATTGTTGTTGATCCTTTCAAGGATTTGGAAGGGGCCAGTGCCTCTTGGCTTCAACTTGGAACTCCTCTGGTTTGGGAACCTCTCTTGTCTCATGTGTAACCAAACCCACTCTCCTGGTTCAAATATAACCTCTTTGCGACCCTTGTTAGCTTGTCTTGCATACTGCTCAGTTCGCTTCTCTAGGTTCTCCAGGGCTTTGTGGTGTAACTCCTTGACATAAACAGCCTTAGCTTCACCAGTTAGACTAATGACTTCGGCTGGGTTGAACCCGTAAGCAACTTCAAATGGTGACATCTTTGTAGCTGAGTGCTGCGCCCGGTTGTAAGCAAACTCTATGAATTGGATACAATCAACCCAATTCTTCATGTTCTTCCCAATAGTGGCTCTAAGCAAGGTGGAGAGAGTTCTGTTAACAACTTCTGTCTGCCCATCAGTTTGTGGATGACAAGTAGTTGAGTAGAGTAGCTTTGTTCCAAGCTTTTTCCATAGTGTCTTCCAGAAGTGGCTGAGGAACTTGGTGTCTCTATCTGATACAATGGTTCTTGGAATCCCATGTAAGCGAACCACTTCTCTGAAGAACAAGTCAGCTGTCTTGGATGCATCATTCACCTTGGCACAAGGTATGAAGTGTGCCATCTTGGA
>NW_026621208.1:0-2325 GCF_000801105.2 Raphanus sativus
TAGCTTGTTCGGACATATGCCATTATCTTTATGATTCTTATCAAACCAGGATGAACCACGATCTAAGAAGCTTTATTTGGAACCTGTTGTGGTCACTCAAGCTGAGGTTCCCCAAGTGCATAAGGGTCCGACTACAAGATCAGGTTCAGCAAGGTTAAGGAATGGGTTCACCAAGGCGGTTCAAGAACTGATTGATCAAGGTCTCAAACAGATATTGATTCAAGAGATGTCTGGTTTGAAGATTGAAGACCCAACCGGCTCCATAGAAGTTCAAGATCAGCCCGGTCCAATTCAGTTCTCTTCCATCGTCCATAACCGAACCGGCCACATCCTCTCCACATTCAATCTCGGTTCAGAATCAACTATCAATCCATCCAACCAGCCTATTTCCGGTTAAGAGATTCAGCCAGCCATCAGAGTGAGTAACATGTGCTGTACTCTTTTTCCTCACCAAGTTTTTGTCCCAATTGGGTTTTTCTTGGTAAGGTTTTAATGAGGCAGCATGCAAGCATGTTATTAGCTCTGGTCAAGGCAATCTCTACCAAGCCGGTTTACCTTCTATTTTAATTTATTTTCGGTTCAAAGACTTGGGCAATTGTTGGCCCTGTTTTATTTTTATTTCTTGCTTAAGCCTTTTATGTTTTTGAGTCCATTAGGGAGTTCCCTATATAACTCTTGTTGGTGGCCGATTTTGGCACTTAGTTTTTCATGAAATTTTATTTGCTGAAGCAAAACAAAAACCCTTAAGTCTTTCTAGTTTGTGAGAAGCAGCCAGAGAGCATTTCAAGATCTTATCAAGCTTTCTTTCATCAAAGTTTGTGGCGATCCACACTCCATCCTCATCCATTGATTTGTCTTGAGAGAGACTTCAGTCCAGCAAGCAAATTCCACATCTATCCATCTCCATCCACTGTTCTTGTTGAGAGATACTTCAGTCCAGCAACTTGAATCCATCCTCCATCTCTCTATCCTTGTTCTTGATTTTTATTTCATTTTGTTTCTGTTTGCATATCATTTATTCTGCATCTGAAAATCCCATAAAAATCATATTTGCTTCTGTTCTTAGTTTTCTTATTAGTTTTCTTTCTGTTCTTCATTTTTAAACTCATAAGAAAACTTATAAAAATCTCTCTTGTTTCAGGTACACAACCAGCACCATCTTTCCTGGTACGGCCCTGGATAGGCTGTCTCTCCCTGGATCACTTGAAGGGGGCGTGGGTGGATGAAAGGTGATGGAGATGGTCTTCTCCTTAGAACTATGAGCTGCTCTAAAGATGTTTTGCTACTCCTGAGACACAGGTTCACCCTGCTTGGTGTCTGGATGAATCACAGAAGATCACTCTTCTTATTGTGATAAAAGTTGTTCACTAAGAACAATGATAAGAAAGTCTCCAAGGAGACAGTTGTTGAGCCAACAAAGCTTCAGTTTATTCAATCAATGGTTAATGATACATGTAGGCTCGTGTTTAACATAAATAAGAAAGCCAAAACGAAATCCTAAGCTAGAGAAAACCCTAAACCAAAACCAATTCGGTTTAGTAAAAACCATATCCTAATCCTATTGCTAATTGGTTTATAGATCACCAAACTTAATCCTAATTGGTTTACACTTAATAAAATCATAAATAAACTTAAAATAAACCATCTTGGACGTGCCTTATCCTCTTGGGCCAATCATAATCCAAGCTGGCTTGTCTTTCCACTTTTTGGGCCGTTAAAGGCCTTTTTCGAACAATTCTTGCTTGGGCTCGATCCATCTTGTTCCAGGTCCGACCAAGTTGCTTCTTATGCTCATTTGAATGATAAAGATCCTTCTCATGTTCCATTTCCAGCTCTGGTTCTTCATCTTCCATTTCCAACTCATTTCTCGCCCATGTCGGTTTGAACAGTGCATTTCTCGATCACACTGAATCACCCATTCCATTTCCTGTCCAACCAGCTTTCTTCCATCCATTTCCTGGTCAATAAGGTTGCATACTAGACGTCCATGTTGGTCCATACTCATTCCTATCTTTATAAAGGCCTCATCAAGGCCCATAGCCTTCTCTCGGTCCAATACCTCATGAATAAGGCCAATAAGCTGTCCAATGAGTCCATTAAGCTTTCCTGTGATCCACTGCCTTTCAAGTACTTGCATTAGCTTCCAGGACATTAATTTGAAGCTTCTCCAGGTCGCACCATTTCCCAAACCATCCAGCCGCCCCCTCTCTCTCTCTAGATCAACCAGCCGGCCAGTTTGGGTTCTTGCCCACAACAGAACCACTAATCAGTGGAGAATAACCAGGAAGTTGAATAAATCTCATAGGAGTTGTGAGTAAGAAGATA
>NW_026621209.1:0-2324 GCF_000801105.2 Raphanus sativus
CCCCACCTTGTGCAGACTCTTACCTAGTTAACCCTTTAATATCCACATATTGAATAGAATCAATAAAACGTGAATTAACTTTATAGAGTGTATATTCAATCCAGAATTTAAAAGTTTAAATTGATTTATTTTCAGTGACTTTTTAAATGATTTTAGTTGAATTTGAAAATTTTCTGTGATTTTAGTTAATTATACAATTTCAAAATCTTGTAAGACACCACAATTATCACTTTTTAACTGAAAACTACATTAAAACACTGTAATATCAATAGACACTAATTCACAATTTAAAATATTTCACTAACATTAGATTTACATAATTTATCAAATAAAAACTTATAATAATTGTTTTTTTTTTGAAAATATGTGAATAACAACATAATGTCATTTTAATAATAATAACTTGAAAGTGCTGATTGATTTGAAACAATTAATTAAGTACATCTCCTACATATAGTCTGAAACAAATAGGTCTCATCAGCCTTTTGATAATTATGAAGTGGAACTCAAGGTACCTGTTTGGTTTTGCACATTATACCATGTTTCTTTCCAAAGCTCTGAAAAGTTCACTATGTAGATAAAGAACACTCACAGCTTGTCAGCATCCTTAGCACAAAAGGGACCTTGATGGTTCTTCTTTCCTTCCCATTTATCTGCTTCTTAATAATGTAGTGTATATAAATACATCCGTCATTGTCTAATTACTGTATATATGGAGTCAACAACCTCTTACCACAAGCTTACGTTTCCCATTTACATTTGTCATTATTGTATCTCAAAACATAATGGTGGATCATTTAAAGATCCACCGTATCTCTGCATTCACAACTTCGGGAGCTTGAAGCCAAGAAGCAATGTATTGTTAGTTTTCTGGCGCTAGGCTTTGTCGCATAATCATAATCATGTTTCCGAACAAGACTACAATAGATTTTAAACAATCTTTGCAATTTAGGTATGCAATTGCAAATTTTCAATTTAGGTATGTAGACTACAACAAATTTCAAACAATTTTTTCAATTTAGGTATGTAGATAAAAAAAATCATGTTACGAAAATTACATAGTTGTTTAAAAATACCATGTCAAGAATAAGCAATACATAACCGCAGTTTGCAAAGGACTGCAAATAGACCACACACAATCTTTGCAGAAATTTAATATGAGAAAACACACAAAACCATATGAAGGACTTGTATCCAAATTATTAAGACATTCCCAAGAAAATCGAAATTGATTGCATACATGTTATAACAAGAAAGGAAATGAAATATAAAATCAAATAACATTCAGTTGCTCATTTAAAGGTCACATTTACTGGTTTTCAGTAATATGTAGCCGGTGGTGGTGGAGATTTGTATTCAACTTTTGGAGAAGGAGAATAATAAGGTGGTGGTGGAGAATTGTAAACATATGGAGGTGGAGGAGACTTGTAGTCTACTTTAGGGGATGGAGAATAGTAAGGTGGTGGGGGTGGAGAGTTGTAGACATATGGTGGTGGAGGAGATTTGTAGTAAACCTTAGGGGAAGGTGAGTAGTATGGTGGTGGTGGAGAGTTGTAGACATATGGTGGTGGAGGAGACTTGTAATACACTTCAGGGGAAGGTGAGTAGTATGGTGGTGGTGGAGAGCTGTAAACATATGGAGGTGGAGGAGATTTGTAGTCTACTTTAGGGGATGGAGAGTAGTATGGTGGTGGAGGTGGAGAGTTGTAGACATATGGTGGTGGAGGAGACTTGTAATACACCTTAGGGGAAGGTGAGTAGTATGGTGGTGGTGGAGAGTTGTAGACATATGGTGGTGGAGGAGACTTGTAGTACACCTTAGGGGAAGGTGAGTAGTATGGTGGTGGTGGAGAGTTGTAGACATATGGTGGTGGAGGAGACTTGTATATTACTTTTGGTGAAGGAGCATAACATGGAGGAGGTGGTGGGCAGACACATACATGCGGGTGTGGTGGAGATTTGTAAAGAACTTTAGGGGATGGTGAATAGTATGGTGGCGGTGGAGAACTGTAAACATACGGTGGGGGAGGATACTTGTAGTGTACCTTAGGTGAAGGTGAATAATATGGTGGTGGTGGTGAGCTGTAAACATATGGTGGAGGGGGAGACTTGTATACAACCTTAGGAGATGGGGAATAGTATGGTGGTGGTGGCGAGCTGTAGACATATGGTGGAGGAGGAGACTTGTAGTAAACTTTAGGGGAAGGTGAGTAGTATGGTGGGGGTGGAGAGTTGTACACATATGGTGGTGGAGGAGACTTGTAGTACACCTTAGGGGAAGGTGAGTAGTATGGTGGTGGTGGAGAGCTGTAAACATATGGAGG